>NC_052961.1:6889924-7084924 GCF_013358895.1 Oreochromis aureus
CTCTCTAAAATGGCTCTACTTTGCATACTTCCACAGAAATCTGTGAATATTTGATAAAGGCTTCAGGTTTCCTCAGAGAGGGAATTTAAACTTAATGTTTTGTCACTTCACAAATAAGAAATACAACCTGTGTAGTAACATAAAGAGCGACATGTATATGCAGAGTCATGTGTGATAACACGGTACAATGTTTTGGTCTATAAGATGTGAGGCTACTTTTTCCCATGACCTCTTCACTCAACCATGCATGAACGACATGACACATGAATAACACAGAATTCAGTCTTTGCAGAACAAGAAGCAAAACACTCACTTTAAAAACATAAAGTAAATAAAAAAGAGCTGGAAGTTATCGATTGCTGTAATAATTCCTCTTGTCCAACACCCGAAGAGCTTTCTTGCTAAATGATGGGCAACAAAACCCACACAAAACCCACACTGTCACTAAATTCTGGCTCAGGTCTGGAGTAAACTTTTTACACATCTAACGCTCACTCTGGTCGTCAAGTTTTTCCATGAATTGACTGAAAGAGGAACGTGACTGCTGTAAAATAACTGAGGCTAAATTCATAATTGGAGAGTCTTTATCTGCCAATAGGTTTAATCCAAACTCAACCCTGCATGTGACGCTGTTAATCACACACACTCAGCTGAGCATCACATGAGAGGGATTGAGATCAGAGGTCCATACTGCAAAAACCCCTCATTCATCTATTTATCCATCTTCAGCTACATTTTATAAATCAAATCATAGCTCCAGTAATAAATAAATAACAAGAGTGACTTTTGGGCCGCTGTAAGAACCAACAAAGAGGTTTGTGAGAACTACAAAAGTTAGTTTTAATGACTGGGACAACTCCCTTTAATGGCACCAGTTCTGTTTAATTACTACCAGATTACAGAGAATTACGAGGAGGCTATAAACCCACAATAACCAGTTAAATAGTTAGTATGGAGGAGAGTTTGTGTTCTGTTTTAAATATATTTATTTCTGATATTTCAGAGTCCAAAAACCGCTTCACTCGTTACCCGTCATGGAACACCAAGATGTACCCGATCTGGAAAGATGGAGACCCGCGATACAAAGACTCTTGGAAAGGTACATCAGTTGTAAACTATCTAATCTAAATCTAAATGTAAGTCAGTCAGTCAGTCAGTCACTCTCTCTCATTTATTTATTTGTTTTTTTGTTTATTGTCCTGAATGAAGTATTATACTGACAGATACTTTCATTTCTGTCTTTGGGGCAGGTGGAAAAGTGACGTTTAATGTTGGAAATGATTCCCCAACTTTGACTGGAGCCAGAGTTACCTTCACTATTGACCTGCAGTTTCCTCGCAATCAAAAGGTGCTGCCTGATGGAGACGTGGTTTGGGCTGAAGACTGCGTAATTAATGGTAACGCATGCACGTTTGACCCTCAGTGACTTAATGCATTTATTAAATCAGTGCAATTAAAAGTTTTTTGCAGCGGTCAGTCCCCACAGGAAGAATAGTAATGAACTGTAATAACTTTCCACATTGCACCATCACTTATTTAACACCAGCATGTCAGGGCATGTCTGTGAAATCATAACTTATTAGAATTTCTCTTCTTGTTACAGGAACAAAGCATCTTGAGTCAGAGCCAGTATACCCAACAAAGAACACAGACTGGGAGGGTGTGTTCCCTGATGGGACACCAGTGAAAAAAGACAAGAAACCCGCCTACGTGTTTGTGTGGAAGACCTGGGGTGAGTGGAGCTCACTTCTCTTAATAAATGAGTAGATGAAGAACAAAATGAAATGCTTCTATGAGGAAAACGAGACAGTGGTGAGGTGTGCAGTGGGAGTGGCAGATGGGCTGAAGGTGGGGCTGTGATTACATTGTGATCTGTAGTGAGAATAGAGAACAAGTGGAGGAGAGCCTGGAGAGGTGGAGATGCTCCCGAGTGAAGAGGAATATATGTGTGTGAATTAGAGAGAGACAAGTGGAAAGGTAAACAAGGAGTAGAGGTAGTGAAGGCAGGTGAGTTTAAATACCTGGGTTTAAACATCCAAAGTAACAGACAATGTTCAAGAGAGGTGAAGAAACTTGAAGCTGAAGCTTTTGTTTTCTTGTACTGAGATTTATTATGATTATATATGAATCATTTTAAATGTATATCTATATACATGTCAGAAAGCATTGAAAAGCACTACAGTTTCTCTTAAAATGATCTGTTCAGTGTTATCTCACTGGGCTCATGCTGCTCATTTGGCAGGTCAGTACTGGCAGGTGGCGGACGGGCCTTCCTCCTCCCTGACTATCGGCACAGATGACATCCCTCTGGGCTCCTACACCATGGACATCGTTATCTACCACTACCGCAGCAAAGAGAAGTTCATTCCTTTGGGATATGCCTCCACACAGTTCTCCATCACTGGTTAGTAACAGCCAGAAAACAGAAACATAGCGTTCAGGTCAGGCAAAGGAACAAAACAGTTTATTTTGGTAGAAATATGCATGAAATAAAACAAGATTGCACTGCATAATTAGATAACTGAAACATTCATCAAAAGCAGCATGGTGCACACACATAATAAATCTGTTTGTTGCTTAATAAAGCCTAAAATAAAGGAGTGAGGGGAAATATTTGCTCTCACGTTCTCTCATGAAAGTCATAAAAAGTCATAAAATGCAAATCTGTTGCCCATTTATTTGTTAACATCACGCTTTGGCGTTCTCCTCAGATCAAATCCCTTTTGCTGTCTCTTTGGACCAAGTCAATGACATCGAGGTGGCGGACATGCGCTTCATCCAGAACAGGGCGATTGCCTTCACCATCACTCTCCACGACCCCAGCGAGTACCTCAGCAACGCAGACATCACCTTCAACTGGGACTTTGGGGATGCAAGCGGGGCCCTGATTTCCAGAGAGCTGACTGTCACTCACACCTACATCAGCTCGGGCTCATTCAAACCTAAAGTGGTGATCCAGGCGGTCATCCCGGACAAGGCCTGTGACCCACCGGTGGATACCCCAACCAAGACCCCTGGTCCACCTAACAATCAGGGCACCACAGGTAACACACAGTTATTAAACAATCATAAAAATACATTCCCATTAATATATAATATATAAAATATGAATTAAAAAATAATAAAGTAGCCAAAATAAAGTGAATTTTGCCAGAGTCACTCCACATGTTTGCTTTGGCAAAGTTTTATGCTGGAGGCTCTTCCTGATACAACCTTACCCAAAGGGATTTGTGTCTCTAGCTGGAATTGAACCAGCAACCTTTGGCTTGCCAAAGTGAAAGTGTAGTTAAAATGTAAAGCACTACACTACATTTTATTTGCTTAATTCTCTTTATTTTACTTGGAAGTCCTATTGAGATAAAAATCTGTTTTACAAGAGAGATGCTGTCATGGTAGCAGTCATTCAGACTCACAGCATGTTAAAAATGTGACAAATACAACAGTGGTATTTACAAATACCCATAATAAAAATCATTTATATTGCTTCCTTCAGCAATAGATATAATAATATGTTTAAACTGAAATCTTTATGCAATGTATATAATGTCTAAAAACTATCAGCAAAACGTGAAAGAACAACCATAATGATTTTATAAATAAAATAATAATGTGAGATATCAAATGAAGTTAAACTGTGGCCAGGCTGTACTTTTATGTAATACCTATTTGAACCACAAGATGGTGGAGTTAGTCAATCATATCCTTCTTTAGGAGTTGAATCGGAAAAATCTCTTAAGCAAATGGGGCTAGAGCTAAAAGAAAAGGACCCCCCACCCCCCACCCCACCCCCAAACAAAACAAAACAAACAAACAAACAAACAAACAAACAAAATGTGCATCTGAAAGCACTTTAACACAGCAACTTGTAAAACGCTGCTCCCTGGTGACAGGGTCAGCAATAATCAGAAGTTAAGTTCAAGATGAGCACAAGTTTAAAATATTAAAATTTACTGTGAGCAAATGCAGGAAGTGCTTGTAAAATAATAATTACATTATAATTATATATAGGAAGCTGAGGCCTCACATGGAAGACAGTTTTAGTTTTATGTATTAAGCACCAATTCACATCAATGGTTGTCAAAAAGTGTTTTATAATATAAGGTAAAGAGAGAAAACTCCAGTGATCCACAATGAGCAAGAAAATGGTGATGACAGGGAGGAAGAACGATCTTTTTAGGGGAAGAGACCAACAACGGGATGAGTCTGAGTGAAGGCTGCCATCTGCTTTGACTGTTTCAGGAGTGAGGGGAAAGAGGAGAGAGAAATGCAGAGCAGATAGACAGATAGATGTGAGTAATAGTGATCCTGTCTTCATGAACGTAAATAAATATGTTTGCAGTGAAAGCTCCTGTACTGGCGTCTGCTGGACCTGTACTGGTTTCCACCAAGTCAGTTGGTGTAAATGTTAACACTGCTCCTTCGGACACGGAAGAGGACAACACCGAGTACGAGGCCTCCACCGCCCCCAATACTCAGCTGGCCCAGGAAACGCCAACTGTGGAAAAGACTCCGTCTCCCATCAACCAGCTGCTAGCTCACAGAGAGGCAGGGAGCAGGCTGACAGCAGGTGAGCAACATTTGCATGAAAATGGTCAAAAGTTTCCTGGAAGATAAATGTTTTAATCTCAGCCACACGTGAGGTCACACACGCAGCATTGGTACACATAAAACTCACACAGGCTTCTGCGTTATGTACAGTTGTTTTATACACCTGGTCTCTCCATCCTCCTCTTGTCCCTCAACCTCAAATCCAAACCTCAAACGGCAGTCTCTTCCTCCTGAGACGGAGTTCTTTGTTCCCACTGTGGCCAAGTGCTCCTCACAAGTGATCTGATTGGTCTGTTCGTTGGATTCTTTCGCTATATTGTAACTAAAATTTTAGGGTCTTTTCTTTATACTATAAAGCAACTTCAGATGACTCTTGTTGTGAACTGGTGATTCATTGCATTACATACATTAAATTATTCATTCATCACATACATTAAAAATAAACTCCAAAATTGAACGGCCTGCTGTTACTGAAACTTTAAAAACTCTGACAGAGATATTAATGCTTATAAAAATGTATTTTAGCATATATTAAGAGTCTAAATGACACTGTTGGATGTAAAAACTTGTAACCTGCACTGAACGTCTGCATTTCACACCAGCAGTTATAGATTTAAAAAGATAATATGAGGATAGATTTTAGATTCTAAATGTATAATGTTCAACATCAAGTCCAAACTAGACCGTCTAAACCGTCTGTCACTTTTCCTTTTTGTCAAGCCAGTGAATGACTTGAGTGTGACTCAGCAGTCACGCGTTACAGTCATACATCAGTTGAGATTCTTGTTTTGCACAAAGAGACAATTCATGGATTACTTCATGCACACCATGGACTGACAGCTGCCACGTGCATGCCGCACGTGTCCATCTACAGACGTGGCTAGAGTGGATTAGAAAACTATCTGGGAATCTATTAAATATCTATTACTTTCAGATACTTTCACTGTCAAATACTGGAGCTTATTAAAACAACAAAGCATCCTGTTAAAGGGCAAAACATATCAGCAAGCGAACTGTCAGATGATCAGGATAAGATCACTGAGTGATTTCCTCAAATGTAAATGTGATGTAAATCTTCTTTGAAACACCACCATTGTACACAGCAAGCTGAGCAAATTAAAACTGCTCTGTTGGACTTCATCTTTACATGCAATTTGCGTGCTGGCTGGGAGATCAGTCCATTTTTCCTTATTCCATGTGATTTGATTATGAAGCTACAAAACGCACCAATATAAGAGGCGACATGTTAAAGAAAAAGTATTTAAAACGTGGACCCCCATGTTATTTGCAGGAAAAATGGTTAATTTGTCATATTACTAAGACTGAAATGGCTGATCCAGATGACTGGATGGATCACATCCTATGGCTTTCACAATAACCAGATCTCAATGTTAGGTGTAGGCTGTGTGCAGACAGGAAGAGGACCCAAAGTGCAGACTACGGAGACAGACGTGAACTCAAAACAGCTTTAATGCTGAACTCAAAATAACAAACTTCCAGAGTGCAAAAAATAAACTCAGGCAAGCAGACAAAACACATAGCAAAATAAACGGTAGATCGCGACAATGACAAACTGAAACACAGGGCTTAAATACACAGAGGGAGCAATCAGAGAATGGGCAACCAAACAAGGAGCAAGAAACAAAAAAAAAAAAAAAGCGCAAACACCGGAGCCCGGAAAGCAACATAACAAAACACACAGGCGGCCAGGAAAAACAATTCACACAAAGTTCAGGGGGCCGGCCCGGAGGACGATGGCACAAGAGTCCAGAAAAAAGTTCAGGAGGCCGGCCGGGCGGGAGGCACCGGTGGCGACGGAGCAGGTCAGGAGGCCGTCCACGACGGCGACGGAGCAGGTCAGGAGGCCGTCCACGACGGCAACGGAGCAGGTCAGGAGGCCGTCCACGATGGCGAGGACATCCAGTCATTGGCCTGGAAAGTGGCCGGACAGGACGTGCAGGACGAGCAGGACGAGCAGGCGAAGCCAGAGCTGGACCAGGCGACGGCGAAGCCGGAGCCAGAGCTGGACCAGGCGAGGACGAAGCTGCAGGCGACGGCGTGGGAGCCGCAGGTGGTGGCGACGAAGGCTGGACGGGCTCCTCGGACCCTCCAGCGGAGGCAGGGTGCTGTGGCTGGACGGGCCCCTCGGACCCTCCAGCGGAGACGAACAAAGGCTGGTGCGGTTCTCCAGAACCCCCAGCGGGAACAGAAGGCTGGACGGGCCCCTCGGACCCTCCAGCAGAGGCAGAATTCTGGACGGGCCCCTCGGACCCTCCAGCAGAGGCAAGTGGCTGTGGCTGGACGGGCCCCTCGGACCCTCCAGGTGAGGCAGGTGGTAACCGAGCAGGCGACTGAGCTGAGAGGTGAGCTAATGTTTGAGCTATGGATAAAAGTTTAAGTTCTATTGACTGTTGTAACGATGGTAGTAATGGTGGGTGAGGTGGTGGAGGAGCAGATGGCCGAGCTAGGTTTTCTGAGCCTATGGAGCCCGAAGAAAACTGCCGGATGGGCTCACCAGAGCCTCCCGTGAGGACAGAAACAGGTGCGGGGGCCTGCTGGGCAGTAGCCGCTCCCACCCGCGGAGTAGGTACGGGCGCAGAGACTAGCGGAGCCTCAGCTGGCCTGGAAACTGGAGCAGGGACATACTGGGCCCTAGCCCCCCTCACCCGCGGAATTGATACAGGTGCAGGAGATGGCTGGACTACAGCCGCCCTGGGCGGAGGAGAACAGGAAGGCAAAGGAGCAGGCTCAATGAAAACCGGCTCATCAAAAAACAGGTGACGACCCTTTCCCACCACGTTTACCAGTCTGTATAGTCTTCGGTTTAACAGTTTTCACAGTCTCAGACTTTACGTGGCCAGGTTTAGAAAAAACAGACTTGGCAAAAGTGGGTTTTTAGCTTATTTCCACCACGATCAACCGTCTTAGGACTAAAAATCTCAGAGGAATGTATATTGTCATTAACTAACTCGTGAGGAGCTAAACCAAAACTGGCCTCCCAATCCAAATCATCATCGAGAAAAGAGATCCCGAAGGTGTCTGAGGTGAGATTATAGTCCTTTCTGTTTATTGGCTCAGTGTGGGAAATGTAGTTATTTCGACTCGCCGCAAATTGCTCAGAAGTGTCCTTATGACGGCGGCGTGGGCGCCGCTTACCTCGGGAGGAGTAATGCTGAGGCTCCAGCACGGAATGCGTGTCCGAAGTTACACGCAGACCTCCCACTTGTAGTGTAGGTAGCACAAGTGCAGGCGAAGCAGGAGGTGAAGCAGCATGGCATCTCCGGGGGCCCCCCAGAGCTAAACGAGTCCCATGAAAAATGCGCCCATAGTCGGGGGTGAGCCATGGCCTCCACCGGAGCTCCTCCTCTAGCTGGGAGAGAGCTACCTGCCGGCGCTCGTGCAGTTCAACGTCTGCTGGGTCCATGTTCTGTTCGCGATCTTCTGTTAGGTGTAGGCTGTGTGCAGGCAGGAATGGTGGACCCATAGTGCAGACGCTCGGAGGCAAAAAGGTGAACTCAGGCAAACAGACAAAACACACAGCAAAATAAACAGTAGATCGCGACAATGACAAACTGAAACACAGGGCTTAAATACACAGAGGGAGCAATCAGGGAATGGGCAACAGGAGGGAAACACAGCTGGGGCAAATCAGGACTAACGAGACAAGGAGAGCAAAACCAGATACACTAACATGAGACATGGACTTTCAAAGTAAAACAGGAAACATAACACAGACTCACAGGCAGGCATTATAACAAAGGGAACAAAGACGTGGGACCAGGGCAGACACAGACACTGACTGGATGTGGGGATACAGCAAACAGGGGAGACAGCAACTCAGAATCACAGACAGAAAACCAGAACACTAAAACTCTAACAGAACCCACCCAGAGAACCTAAACTAAGAATAATCCAAAAACCCAAAAAGCAAAACTAGAATATAATGAAATAACAAACTCAAAGAACCAAAACACAAACCACTGGGTCGATGACCCAGGGATCCTAACACTCAACCCATGACGGATGATAGACTGGTTTGTTAGACAAATGGTCCATCACTTTGATCTAAACACCAAATGTTTCATGAAGAGTCCAGGAAAAAAGATCCAAATACACAGCACCGAAGCAGACAAATTTATTTAACAAATAAGCCTTTTATGTTCAGAAAATAAAATAAAAAAGTGCTGGAGAAAACAACTGGGAGCACACTGGGTGGAAACACACAGGAACACAGGATAACACAACAAAGGACAGAGAAGATTGACAATATATGAACATGAAACGTGTAACAAGACACAGCTGAACTCAATCTGGATAACAAAAGTAAAACGAACTCAACACAAAACACTTTAATAACAAATTCCATGAAAACTGATCTAAGAACTAAAAAGGCTGAAAATACAAGAACATAAATGAACTCAACACTGGAAGAATTTAAACAGACTAGACTAAACTAAAACATAATGAAATACATCAAGGCATGGGGAAGGTAAAAAATAATTAAGCACAAGGAACCGGATAAAGTAACACATCTTAACTCAATACAAAAGTAACCAGAACAGAACTCAGACTTGAAGTAAACAAAAAAGGTCCAATAAGTCAAACCCCTGGATTTGAAATCCAGGTCTGTGACATAATGAGGGAAAATCTTTGGGAAAAATTGTTTTCATCCCTCTAGCAGCGTGCCAGAGACGTGGCCAATCAATGCCAAGGAGCGCTAATGCTGTTCCAGCATCTTACCAACACATTTTATGTTGATTTATCCTTAAATTTGTCTGTCTCTATATGGTTTCATTTATCAATTCCAAATCTTAAACATTGTATGATCTGTCTTAAAAATATATAAACAAAAAGAATACTAATACTAATTGGAAAATCATTATAAAACCAAATAATTTTGTAATGTTGTGTGAGGAAAATGAGATGTTATTTTTCATTTATTTTCATTTTTCATTTATTTTCATTTTTATCAGTTCATTTTACTATTTCCAGTTTCATTATTTTGTTATTGCTATTGCACCATAATCAAGTAACAAGCATTTGCATTGATGCATTTATTGGTATTACCTTAAAGTTTGCTTTAATTTCAGGTTAACTTTTATTTACTTTATTTACAGGTGCCAGTATAATTAAATGGGGATTTGTCATTGTAAGTGCACCTATGATTAGTTTACACATATTGCATTTTTGTGTCTTTAAAGGAGTTGAGACTCAAGAAGTCGTCTTTTGAGGGTTACAAGCCTTTGGTTAGCGCTATGATTAGCCAATCTACTGTGAGGATGACATGAGTTATTGAGGGATTGCACACGCTTACAATACATTTGTATTCTGTTCTTTTTATTATTTTTATCTATGTATACCTTTTATTAAGTTTTAAGTAGTGGTATTAGATTGAAACATTTGTTTAATACATTTTTATACATTTTACATACACGTTAAGATCATTATACACAGGATGGCCTCAGCCTGGTTACATAAGCAGAGAGGTCAAATAAGGTGCAAGGCGAGAGGAACACATGCACAGACATACACGCACCCACACGCACACAGAGATAGTAGTGGGTTTATTTTTGTAGGTGAAAGTTTAAGCATGTTTTGCTAGGGTTGCAGTTTTTCTGTGGGTGTACGTGACGGTTTGATGAAAGTACAGGATGTCTAACAGCTATGTTGGGGCAGTGGTTGCGGGCACTGCACCTGGATGAAGATGGAAGCTAATGTTCTTTTAAAATGGGTCAAAAAGTTAACTGGGGGTCTGTGGTTTTGATTTGACGTATGCAAGTATTGTATCTGCTTAGTGCATGAAGGGGTGATGTATTGACCCGACCCTATAAATACCTTTGGTTTGTTCATTGTCAGAGAGATACATCTTTGATGTTCTGCAGGGTGTGACTCCCACGTGTGTGCTTTTCATTAAAATCATCGCTTGAACTCATCTTCTGGACCAGTGTGGTTACTTGCATTCCTCCTGTATTTTCTTCCCAATATTTTGAACCCAAAAGTTGTAAACACAGAATCATTCAAGAAATGACCGATTGTTGGCTTATTGTCAGCTAAATGTGATCATCATCACCAACAAAAAGTGATTACTGGTATTTTGTTTTTAAGTAAACAAAATACCACTGAGCAAAAAAAAATCAACAACAAAAAACTGATGAGATTATAAAATGCAGCAACATTGTTGTTTTTTTAAAATCATCAATTATTCCAGTTTGTGCTTGTAAAAAGGATATTTGGAGTCACCAAAGGCACAAAAAAAATGTTTTATCTTTTGCATTTTCTTGCTTTTGCATCAGTTTGCGCTCCTGATGCAGTTGTAAAATTAAAGATGTTGCAAATCTTATTTCACAGCAGCCAAAACGATTTGCAAAAGTTGCTGATGTGTCTTTGGTGCAAATTACAAATGCCAGTATGAATTGTTTGTGTAATAATTCTCTGGCTGTTCTCACCAGACACAAAGCGCACAGTCACACTCACGGGACAAGCTCCAGTTGTTGTGCTGGTTAAGAGGGATGCTGACAAAAAATCCTCTGATGACGACTGTGTGATATATCGTTATGGATCCTTCTGCACCAGCATAGAAATATTTGGTGAGTTTTATTTGTACCTTTTTCCTTAAATGTAAAAAAACACACACATAAATTAAAAGGTGATCATGAGTGAGATTCTTTCTCTGTGTCTTTGTTTTCAGAGGGAATTGAAAAAGTAGAGATTGTACACATGGACAATTCAGTGATGGCAACACCCAGGATGAACAAAAATGTTTTGGATGTCACCGTGACCTGCCTGGGAAGGTGAGTGGTCCTGCACCATGATTTAAGTTGCCACAGAATAAATGAAAGCCTCTAAAGGAAATCTATTCATCTTATTACATTCACAGAGATGGAACATTTCCAATAATAAGAACGGTTTATGCACAACAAACCTTTGTATACAGGCTCCAGATAGCTCTAAGCACTCAGCCTTGCTGATAACATTGACTGTCAAAGTGTTTTGTGTGTGAGTCTGAGGCCAAGGGGAGAGTAGCTGAATGTTTGTCTGCTTCCTCAGGAAGTTTTGGGGGAATGATAACATAATCGTACAGATGATCTGCTAAGATATGAGCTCTGTCATACTGTAACCAATTCCAACTATTTGAATCAGGAGAAATGAATCCTTTTTTAACATTAAAATCTGTTTTCAGTGTCTATTTTTTATTATAGTCGATTGTAAATGGCTATAAAATAGAGAAATAAGTGCTCTCTGATAACCATGTTGATTAGAAAGCAGCAGATTTTGATCTTATTTGCATAACAGAATGAATTATTTGCACTGCGTTATTATGGGGTGCAAATAACTATATCTGAGACACTATGGATTCACGACTGTCCCTGCTTATATGATTCCAAACAAGAAAGAAAATCCAGACATGCAGAAACAATTTGACCATGTGAAGCCCAAGCTACTTTGTCCTGCTTTCAGTTCTCCTGTTCTACCACAATATGAATGTGCTGAATAACATAAATATGAGGCCTCAGCTTCCTATATGACTAATATGTGATTTTAGCCTTTATGTATGTCTTTACCAGTGTTGGTCAAGTTACTTGAAAAAAGTAATCAGTTACTAATTACTGATTACTTCCCCAAAAAAGTAATCCCGTTACTTTACTGATTACTTATTTTCAAAAGTAATTAATTACTTAGTTACTTAGTTACTTTTTAAAAACACAATTTACAACCTGAATAGGTGATAAAGTGATAGATCTTTCAGCCCAATTCTACTTTTTCTGCATAATCCATCATACAAAATGTAATCAAATGGAAAAGTCTCTTTTTAAAACTTGTTTTATTAGTTTTAATCTTTTAACTTAAATTATATGCAACATTCTCTGACTGGAAGAAATTTGTTTAACATTTAAACCTATTTTCTGCACATTCCAGCACATAAAATAAAATATTTTTTTGTGTTTACACTCACTCTTTCAAATAGATGCAAGTAAAACACAGCAGAAAATAAATAAAGTCAAAGACTAGTTGCTCTATTTTCACCTGTAAAGCAGGAGGTTTAGGCGGAGGTTTGCCCTGGTGCAGGTGTGCCGCAGCGGTCAGTTGAAGACTCCGCGAGTTTCTCTGTGAATTTCCCATTACAGTCGTAGCGCATTCGGTGCTTGCTTGGAAGTTTAGGGGGTTTTCGCTGTAAAAGAAGTTTTCTTCCACGCACAACGGACACTAATGTTTTGTCACTTTTATGGAATCAAACTCAAAGTAAGGTCAGTACTTCCACGCTTTAAACGCTGCATGCTCATACTCTCTCCCGCACTCGATATATTATCCATTGTTGATCTGCAGACAGCTGTTGTCACGAACGTCGCACTCGCTTACGTCACTGTCATGAGACACTCTCGCAAAAAACTCACGGTTTTAGTAACGCAGTAACGCAGCGTTCCTACGGGAAAGTAACGGTAATCTAATTACCGTTTTTGCAATGGTAATCCCTTACATTACTCGTTACTTGAAAAAAGTAATCGGATTACAGTAACGCGTTACAAGTAACGCGTTACTGCCCATCTCTGGTCTTTACTGATAAGAAACACTATAACACTCATCAGTACCTACACTATTTCATGTTTTTGTTTCCAATCAATCAAAGCAAGAAGCTTTAAATGAGTAAAAAAAAAAGGCACACTTCAAAGTGTACAGTTTGATTTTACTCACTGGGGTTTCTTTCTCCTGCAGCCTTCCCAAAGAGGTCTGCAGTGTGCTTTTGGATTCTGAGTGCTTGAGGCCAATCCACTCAGTGTGCAACATGATGGAGCCATCAGAAGAGTGCCAGCTGGTGCTCCGCCACTTCCTCAATGACTCTGGTGTCTACTGCATCAATGTTTCCTTGGCCAATGATGTCAGTTTAGCTGTCACGAGTGCCAAAGTCCACGTTGACATGGGTATGCAACATAACCCCCCATACAACAGTAACATGAACTGATTTGGTTTGACAGCATTTGATGTGTCTGCCTTGACCTGACAGTGTGATCCTTGTTTCAGGCTCTGGTTTGTCCTCGTCTGAAATTATCGCCATGCTGCTGGGTGTCCTGGTATTTGTTCTAGCAGTCGGAATAGTGGCATATTCTTACAAGTAAGAACTTCAACTTATTTCTAGATGGCTGTTTGCTTATTACCTCCACCAAGGAGGTTGTTTTTGGTTTTCAAGGTCAACTTGATTGAACTTAATGATAACAACGTTATATAGATCTGTTTAAAACCCTGTTTCTTACTGCTATTGTTTGTATTAATAACAAAAAGATATATAGGGAATGATATATGGGGATTCAACATTTAGCAAAGGACACTGGTTATGATTTTTTTTATGTATGTTACAGTAACGTGTTATAACCATTTAAATACATATTATAATAAATAAATAAATGAATAAATATTATTTTTTGCAAAACAAAACTTCAAAAATATTTTTGATAAGTTCACATTTTCAACAAATTTCACTTTATTTTATTATATATTATATTACAATATAATATATACAACATACAATACTATTCCCTTAAAAGTAAATATTGCCCAGAGAGTGAGCTGCCTTTGCGAAGGGTTGTGCTCTCGAAGTGCTTCTTGTTTCATATACTTTAAGAGGAATACAGCGAAATAGGGTAAAAATAATATGCAGCCAACAGCTGACTTAGATATCATCATTAAGCTCGTTATGAAAGGTCAAAATAAAAATGAGAAATCAAAGTGTTTATTTGTAGCAGGCCGTAAACATGTCCAGTATTTTAACATTTCAGTCTGTGGGGACTGACTCGCTTGAGGAACCAGCCTAAAGCAGCCATGAGAGGAACTGTGGTTTTTCACATGAAGGTGACCGCTTGTGCTACGTCACTGTGGTTACATCCATCTTTGATATACAGTCTTTGATGCACAAACATGACATGTTGGTAAAAAGACATACAAATCTGTAGGCCTTTACTTTGGGGCTGAGCATGTAGCATAAAGAAGCCTGCTGCAGCAAAAAAGACACCAAAAGTGTAATGAGAGTGAAAAACACAACATTACAGTCAGTGAACTTAAAATCGTTAAAAAGTAATGCAGAGTGGAGGTGATCTGCATATAAGAATCTGTTGGTTTACTAATGAAGGCAACCCTGTTAACATTATTATTTCATACTTTAACATGAATAAATCATAAATGCTTGAAAACAGCCTGTGAGTGTACGTGGTTTGCTCGACAGGCGCTTTAAGTCCTACCGTCCTCTGAAGGAAGACGTCACTGTGTCTGGAGGCTCACAGCTCCGCGGGGCTCAAAGCACCTCTGGACCCTCATCTTTCTGGAACATCCTGAACCGGCGAGGAGTCGTGGACAACTGCCCTCTGCTGCAGGACAGGCTGGTGTGAATCATCACAGCCTCACACAGCCAAATACAAGTGGTTATGCGTGTCACAAGCACCAGGGATGTTTTTTTAAATACTTTTTTTAAGCATCTGTTGAATTACAGACATCACTGATGTGTTATATTTAGGATGAAATCAAACAATTTTCCAGAATTATACCTTAGACATGCGCTGATCTTTTTTTTGTACCTACTTAAAGCAAGTGTGGTAGATATAAATACTTAAATCTGGACAAAATTTCAATGTTTTTTCAATAAACATTACTTAAAAGAGTTGTTTTAAGTTGTCTCTCATTTATTTTTTTGCAAATAAAGTGACTACACTGATGCTCTGCAGAGCTTATTGGGGGATTAAAGAAGTACTTCCCAATACCTTTCTGTACTCGTGTATAATCTGACTTTGCATTCCATCACATTCTAACTCTTCATTAGTAAAAAGTAGGAAGAAAAAGAAATACTATTTGGTAACCAGAGGACTGAACAATTAATTCATTTTATTTCTCATCAGTGATAAATAACAGCCTTGAGATACGGCTGAGATACTGATATATTCTTTCTAAATTATTGATGATTATTCACACATGAATTAATGACACCATGTAGAAAAAAGTACTGGGTTTCTGTTGAAGTAATTGAAATTGAAACCAATTAGTTGTCTAGCTTCTGATTATAATAGATATTGTTAATGTTTAAGAAAACATAATATATCCATGTATATATACTGCCAAGCTTTGAGCTTTATATACCGAATCTTCAAAATTATAGCTCAAAATTTGGAGTTCCATCATTTTGTTGTTGTAAATATGTATTTGGGCTCAATAAACACAGGGCAAAGGACCACATCACAGAGGTTTTATTTAGAAGACAGCCGAACTTGACATTTTCAGGAGTTTTTAGTCTTAACAGCCAAACTGACAAACATTTCTGTTTGGAATGCATTCAAGAACACATTGCAATCAATTATTATCTGTTAATGCTTGTTTTAATACTCCTCTCCTTCCTCCTCTCCCTCGCCCTCAATGGAGTCGACTCCCACCTCCTCATAATCCTTCTCCAGAGCTGCCATGTCCTCTCTGGCCTCGGAGAACTCTCCCTCCTCCATACCCTCACCCACGTACCAGTGAACAAAGGCACGCTTAGCGTACATCAGATCGAACTTGTGGTCGAGCCGAGCCCAGGCCTCTGCAATAGCAGTGGTGTTGCTCAGCATGCACACAGCCCTCTGGACCTTGGCCAGATCTCCACCAGGAACCACAGTGGGGGGCTGGTAGTTGATGCCAACCTTGAAACCAGTGGGGCACCAGTCCACAAACTGGATGGTGCGCTTGGTTTTGATGGTAGCAATTGCAGCGTTCACATCTTTGGGCACCACATCACCACGGAACAAAAGGCAGCAGGCCATGTACTTGCCGTGGCGAGGGTCACATTTCACCATCTGATTGGCTGGCTCAAAGCAGGCGTTTGTGATCTCAGCCACTGAGAGCTGCTCATGGTAAGCCTTCTCTGCAGAGATGACTGGCGCATAGGTGGCCAGGGGGAAGTGGATACGGGGGTATGGCACCAAGTTGGTCTGGAACTCTGTCAGATCAACATTGAGGGCACCATCAAAGCGGAGGGAAGCAGTGATGGAGGACACAATCTGACTGATCAGCCTGTTCAAGTTGGTGTAAGTAGGACGCTCGATATCGAGGTTCCTACGGCAGATATCGTAGATGGCTTCGTTATCTACCATGAAGGCACAGTCGGAGTGCTCTAGGGTGGTGTGGGTGGTCAGGATGGAGTTGTAGGGCTCCACCACAGCGGTGGACACCTGGGGAGCTGGGTAGATGGAGAACTCCAGCTTGGACTTCTTGCCATAGTCGACAGACAGACGCTCCATCAGCAGGGAGGTGAAACCAGAGCCGGTGCCACCGCCAAAGCTGTGGAACACCAGAAAGCCCTGAAGACCAGTGCACTGATCAGCCTGAGGACAGAGAGGAGATGACAACCAGGCATGAGTTACTTCATTCAATTATTTAATTTGTACATACATTTTATACTAGCTGCTTTGAATTCACCCACCAGTTTGCGGATCCTGTCCAGAACCAGGTCAATGATCTCTTTGCCGATGGTGTAATGTCCACGGGCGTAGTTATTGGCAGCATCCTCCTTGCCTGTGATCAGCTGCTCAGGGTGGAACAGCTGGCGGTAGGTCCCAGTGCGTACCTCATCTATGAAAAGAAGGACATTTAATTAGTTTTCCTTTAAAGACGTTTTAATTTTCCTACATTATTGTTCAGCAAGCAGTGATGACACTTACCGATGACAGTGGGCTCCAGGTCCACAAAAACAGCTCTGGGGACGTGCTTTCCAGCTCCAGTCTCACTGAAGAAGGTGTTGAAGGAATCGTCTCCTCCTCCGAGAGTCTTGTCACTGGGCATCTGTCCGTCCGGCTGAATCCCATGTTCCAGGCAGTAAAGCTCCCAGCAGGCATTGCCGATCTGGACACCAGCCTGACCAACGTGGATGGAGATACACTCACGCTGTGGAGAGAAAAGAAAAAGAAGAAAAAGGTCATCTATCTATATTTAATTTGGTTTTCATTCCACATTTTGTCACTGCTTTTAGATGTAACCTCTCTCAAGACATGGATCTTAAGATTGGGCACATTTAGTTGCTCCCTCTATCTGAGATGAGCAGTGCAGCAGGAGGTACCTCCCTGCACCACAAACAGCAGGGAAAAGAAATGCCTGACAGCAGCAGCCCCCGCAGAGGCAGGACGCTCTCCTCTTTCCTCCAGTGTTTTTTGTCCTCTTGTCCTTTTATCCCACTCTCTTACCTCTCCCCCTCTTTTGCAAGCAAAAGCACACATGCAAATTGATTTCCCTGTGCAAAGGCGCACAGCCTGGAATATTCCCCTTGCTTCTATGTCTTGAGGATGCAAAATCACAGTGAAGAAAACATAAAATCAATCTAGCTAATTACATCTGTCTTTTTGTAATCCACGAAACCTTAATTTGGTCCTAATTAAATCATCATACAGGACACAAATCGTCTTTGAGAGTGTATGTTTATTTAATATTTCAGGACAAATATAAAAATAGAGGCATTTTGTTGTGTCAATTTATTTTCTTTAACCTTTAAATTAAATTAAATTAAAAAACACATTTGCTGCTGCATCCTATGAATTAAAAATGATAGCTGCAATTTAATTTCTCCATCCATCCCCACCCAATCTGCCCCTCCCTGCCTTTAAACAGGGTCCTGCGTTTAAGATGCCAGATTTATGATTTTTACGTGTTAAAATGACAAAAAATGTGAATATTTACATAAATAATGCTAATTATTTATATAAAAAGCAGCTCTATTGCCTTTATTGTCAGTCTAAACAACGCCACTCTGTGCATTGTTCTCATCTCTACACAATGCCAATCACATCGTGCCACTGCCGCAGACCAAATCTGTGCATCATCTCTGTAACACGATTTGTTTTCACGCTAAAATATATCTAAATCAAGTGTTTCGGTAACAATCTAGCTATTCTAGCGTTTATGTGTCTGCTGAGTTTTAAAAATGGTTTTCTAGCGATGGGAAACCCGTTCAACAACCGAGACACCGGCGCCTGACTAACCTGAAATTCCACCTTACAAAAACGGTTTCAGAGAGAGGAACGAAGGGAAATATCTTACCATGATTCCGTCTGAGGCTCAAAGAGGAAGAGGAGAAGGAGAAAATGTGAAGAAAGAGGCTTTTTAAAAAAGGGTCTGTTTGCGTCGCGTGTAGTACCCAACGGGGTCGATGCAACAACTGCTGAATGGGAGGGCGGCGCTACCAGATTTATACAGGCAGGGCAGGGGATTTGCTCCTGTGCACAGTGGAAAAAAACGCGTTTACTACCACCATTTGGTGGCTAATGCAGTTCTGACATAGCTACTAAGTGCTTTTGCAATTAAATATGAGAAGTACATTATATTAATATTTTAGAAGCCAGCATTGAAATAAGATAAATCGTGATTCTTACTAGTGATTATGTGGGTATGTTACGTTTTTTTGTTGGGGTGAAAAATATTCTCATACATTACATGACAAGAAAGACTGTCCACGAGCTCCTTGCAATGTAAATTTTAATAGCAGCAGCAGCAGAAGAAGAAGTCTGAATCCATTTTCAGTGAATAAAGGACTAGTTCAAACAAAGCTCATTTATTATGCATAGAGGCTTGAGCATCTATTATTTAGGTGTGGCAAGCTGCAAATCAATACAAAGCTGTCCTCAAGGTGAGATTTGGACTGTAAATATTTGTGGATTTTATTTTTTATTTTTCTACAAATGTAGTGCATTAATATCGATACTTTTGCTGCATCCACCCCACTGGTGCTGGTATCATCCGGGCACCCATGTTGGAGGAGTCTGCCATGGTATCTGCCTGCCATGCCAGCTCCTCGGATCTCCTCGCTCTTTGTCCTAGATTCTCTGCAATGATGTCATTCAGTGGGCCGATCACGTGGCGGCATGTCTGCCTGTGCGTCCGTTGTTCAGCAGCACCCAGTGTGGGTTGAGCTTCTTCTGGTTCTGCCCAGTTTGAGGAACTGAAATTGGCTGAACTGCAGTTTATGTGACATAGTGGCTGTGTTAGAGAACCTAAATGCCACTAAGACTTAACAATCTGCAGTTACAACATTAAAACCCGTCCCTTTAAGCTGTCTGAAAATCCAGTTGAGAATGGGAGTCACCTGAAAAGGCATGCAGCTTAATGCTTTTAAGTAAGGCTGAAAGAAAAAGAGAAAATCCTTGATGCAGTATAGTAGCCAACTAAATGTGGGATCTCTCATTAATTATTCAGCAGGGCAGTGAGGATGTATGATTTACAGCCAGCCTTTAGTGGTTGCTACACTCAAAATGAACTGCAGGAGATGAAAGAGAAGGACAGGAAGCAGCAATGGCTGACAGCCAGGACTTCTTGAGAGAACATTCTCCACTCCCCTTCCTCCTCCTCCTCCTCAGCAGCTGTGAGACAGGGAGGGTCTAAGCAGCTGCTCACCAAGAGGAGAGAGGGAGGATGGGAATGCTGTAGAGATGGGAGTGGTCCTTCATGGCGTTGAAACTTACCGCAATGCATCCTGCAAACTGGTAATCTGATACCCGACAAAGTGACCGAGCATCTTTTCCATCTGTCACAGCAGAGCTCGCATGCTGATGGCTTTAACACAGGTGCAGGCAGATCAACGACATGGATGTGTATTCATCCTCTAAGACAGAAACAGAGAAGCATTTCAAACTTTTGTTTGTGTGAGGCTGTTAGGGCGGGGCATCTCCTCACAAGAAAACTGGACTGGAAGAAAATTAATAAATAAATATAAAATAAGAAAATCAGAAAAATAAAAGCGATAATAATTTAGCTGAGAATGTAGGCCAGATTTCTGATGTAGGTCAGTATATTGAGTGCACATAAATCACAGCATCTCACATAAAGAAACACAGCTAAACCTACACACAATTCAAAATCACTGCGACAGCTGCTGTCATTTAGTTTTTAGATCTAGATTGCATCATTGAAATCTGCATGGTAAAATATGCAGAAAATAGAAAATATAGTATAGACAGACTGAAAATAAAATGCAAAATAATGTGTACAGTAAATGGAAATAACAAGTTTGTGTGGGTACATGAGGGATTGAAAAGAACGAAGGCAACAATAATTTGTTCAACCTCAGATCTGTGGCATTATATATTGCAAAAATAAATAATATAATGCACTGGTTTCCAAATGTGACATTGTGAGACAACTATATTTGATTAATTAATTATTAATTTAGTGCAGGAGCACTCTGCATGCATTCTTTTCCTCACGCTGCTCACCAGTTCAAGCATTTCGCCAACAGCTTCAGCTTGCCCGGGGATGTCAATGGCGCTCAGTGGGAGCAGATCATCAATCAAGAAAAGTCGGTGCTAAATAAATGGATGAGACACTTTAAGTCAAAGAATTTAATCAGAGAACAACACCACAGATTGCTGAACTGTCATAAAGTGTTGGATAAGCGTTGAGGTCTCTGCATAGTCAGGAAGAATGATTTTATTACCATTTAAACAACAACCTTGAATCAAACACTGCTTGAGCTTCAGTCATGGTGGATTGTTAATAGCTAACCCTTTACACCATTCTTGGTCACATAAATCCTGGAAACCACAAATCCACAAGTACCAAAGTCTAAGCACAACATCACAGTATAACGGAAATAATGATCACAGCATGACTAAATAAAGTATTTGAAGGTAAACATTAACAGTCCCATGAGGGTTTGTACTTCCCTGTACAGGAATGTTCTTTACTTAGAAAAATGAAATAGAAAAACTGAGTACTATTATGTTCCTGTGTATCTGGGCAAAATGTATGGATATCAGTATTATAAAAATGGTAAAGGCGTGTAAAGTTTTTACAGATGTCAAGTCTGAGGGTTTTCCCCATAGGCGTCTATGCGGAGTCCCCCCATGTAACCGTTAAAAAGAACGCATGATTCACTTTTCAGACTTGGAAGCTATGTCCGTCTTTTATACAATCTGTATTTTACATACACTGTGTGGCAATATTCTTGCTCAAAAATTCCAGGTGGCATGCTTGGTCCAGATATTAACCCACAAGAATCGCTGGTGCCCATCCCCAGCTTGGACAAACTGTGAGGGTTGCGTCACGAAGGGTCTCTGGCATAAAATCTTTCTTGCATCAAATGGGTGACATATAATATTGCTAGCTGTGTTGTTGTTGGAGATGATGGCACTGATGGAAGGACACAAGGCGCAGATGATGGTAGCAGAGCTATGAGAGGCACGGTTGAGATGGTTTGGACATGTGCAGAGGAGCAGTAGTAAATATAATGGGAAAAATGATGTTGAAGAGAACTGTCTGGCAAGAGGAAATGGGGAAGACCAAAGAGAAGATTCAGGAATGTAGAGGGGTCAGTGTGAGAGGAGAGGATGCAAGGGGATAGTGTTTGCACATGCAATTTATGTGGAGCTATAAACAATATTAACTAAGCTATAAAATATAATATACAAGATCTAAATTACGGGTAATATAATCATATATACTTAAAAGTGTTTACACAACCTTTAATTCAATAACTAGACTGTCTCATGTAAGCAGAGCATAAAATCAGGATGATCAAAGGTAAAAAAAACATGGATTTTTTAATGCTGACACAACTGGTTTCTTGGGATCCTTTTTTAGATGATGAGAAAAGACAATAAAATCTAGTCTTGTTTTCCATCTGCTGTTACTGTAAACACACATCTCTCGGGTCTGAGTCTCAAAATAAAGCAGCCCCTCGTTCAATGGGATACCACTTCTGCCCCTGGGACAACTGTTGTCATAGAGTTTCCTTTGTTGTTAGCAACCAAAGTGCTTAACTCCCTGCGAGTTGGCTCATGAAAACCAATTTATGGTCCGTTTCACTGAAATCTGAAGGTTTAAGAAACCAGAAGAGCCGCATTCACAGTCTCAAGAAAGAGTGACGCTTTGGATGAAGTGCACCGTGCATGGAATCAGTCAAGCCCCACCCTGATATCCTCACGACATTTTTCAGTTTTTACTGGCTCGATAAGACAAGGATGCATGCACATGCAGGGAAGAAAAAGCCTGTTTCTTTACAGACCGAGGCGTGATGATAGATTTTAGGAAAAACGTGGCTTATATCCCACCACAGAGGCAGCTGCAGTGCAGGCCCTTAATGCTACTATTTAAGCTGGACCACGTGACCACCAGATAAAGGCGGTCTATGTGGATACTGGTCTGTATCCAGGCAACTCCTTTATTCATTTCCTAGCAACCGTTAAATCTTGGGAGGGGGGCTGGGGGTTGGGCGTCGTTGGCCTACATGTCCCTCACATATGACTGGGCAGTTTGACCTCTTTTATCTAAAGAAGACTGGAAAACAAAGCCAAACGGCTGTTAATCTGCTCAATAAAACACCACATCTATCATGTAGAAGGCAGTAAATTTTGAACAGTACGTAAATGTAATGTATGCATGAAATCCTACAAAGGTCATATCAAAAATACATGTAACAGTGATGGTTTGATAACAACTAAAGTTTTTTTTTGTCGCCAGCCAACGTGGATGGGTGTTTAAACTCCTCTTTAGGTTAACTGCAAATGCACATTTTATAATTTAGCCTTAAGGAAAAGTAAGACACTGGACGATCCATATATATCCGGTGAAAGGCTTGAAATTCAGTCTGATGGTAACAAATTGGAGGGGCTATTTGAAGAAAGATGAGCTGATTGATTTGTATTGGAAAATGTGAAATAAAATAAGATGTATTATGGATAAAACTTGATAAAATCAATTATAAATAAAAGTGAATACAGTTTTCAATATCAGATGCAGAGAATAGTCCACTTTTTAAGTGTTTCTTGAATTTTATTACAAGCCTTCCCATTAGTTATTCTGTTTTTGTTTATTAGTTTTAGCATGAGGAGCGACATATGGAGAGTTTGTGTAGAGCAGCCCGGGTCTGTCTGGCGCAAACATGCTGAAAATTACGCAGCATTTTTCCCATAATCAGAGGCGCCATGCTTGCAGCACAATACGGCAGGATAGTAGGGTGGGGTCTGCTGGGCGGCCCTTGTAGTGAGGAGAACCGCTTATCCAATCGAAAACCGCGGAATGATTCGAAACGTCAGACTGACGGGAGATTGGCCAATAGGGCGCAGCAGCCACCGGCGCCGGGTCTTCCCTTGCATATATACCTCTGTTCATCCTCATGTGCGCCATTATCTCTTACATCGACCCCATAACAGTCGAATTGTAAGACTGCTTGTCGAGGAGCTTCTGCCAACCTCCACCGCGACTATAACATAACAAAATGGTAAGAACTTTTAAAAAAGCTTTGTTAACAGGCCATACTTGAGGCACACTTAAAAAAAAGGAAGGTGGGTGTGATTTGTAAGTTGAACTCTTACAAGGGAGGGTTGCTTTACCTTTAAATGAAAAGTGGGATTTAAAACTGTGTGGCTGATTTTGCTAATTAGATATTCAATTTCTTGCAGTATAGGGTGGAGGTTTTAGTCCCAGCTTGAGATGGGGAGATGCTCTGACGCCTTTCAATTGGGGGACGTGGCGGGCAGACCGAACAAAAGAGGTTTTCAGGGGTGGACAGAGGGAATAATGGAGGCTTCAGTCCAGCCGGTGACTCTGTGGTATTTTATTCTCTCACTGGCATGACTAAAGCCCCGGTCATCACTAGTCGTGACTGCGACGGGCTGTAAGGGTAATTCACGTCACTGGCAGGGAGAATGGCATTAAGCTGTATCAGCTTAAAAAGAATGCCCCACACCCACAGTAACCCAATCCTTAGGGAAAACTGGATGAAAATGCCCTGTCAGCGCGGCAAGCCATTAAAAATGCATGCGAGTAACGGACTCTCCCGGGCTGATAGTTACCGCACTGATGCACAGCCAGCCACCGAGCAGATGTACAGCCGGCCACCTAGTAGCATTTTCTGTTATAACGGTTTAGTTTCAGTGATGAGACTAAATCAGTGGCATTAACATATGGAGAGACCTAACACTGAATTAAAATGATCAATTCTCTGATAGCAAAGATGGCGCTGGAAGCGTAACTTCGAGGGGGGAAGGCAAAAACCGCATTTTGGGGCTAAACCGGCAAACTTTTGAGCCATTTTTCCACATTTGACTGGTGGTTCAACGCATGCAGTTATTATGCTGTAAAATCAATACCCGTGGGCATTACCATTATGGCTGCCTTGCTTCCTTGACTAAACTTTTCTCCTTTAACGGCTCAACCTTTTCTAATATTCACGCTTCCCAACGAATTTCACCGGCCCCGACGTCATCGGTTGCCAGAGTGAAGGGTTTGTCGCATAGCAACGCGGTTCCAGACACAATCCAGTGCACCTGTTGGGCGGGAAAAAAAAATAAGACTAGTTGTTGCTAATAAAAGAACATGTTTGGATCAGTAAAAGTGACTCTCACCCACAACGATTGAATTAAGAAAAACACTGAACAGTTTTTTACTTTTTTTGCTTGCACTACAAATGAATACATTTACAGCTAAATTAACCCCCCCATTATCGCTTTGTTTTCTTCTCTCCACAGCGTGAGTGTATCTCCATCCACGTTGGTCAGGCTGGTGTCCAGATCGGCAATGCCTGCTGGGAGCTTTATTGCCTGGAACATGGGATCCAGCCAGACGGACAGATGCCCAGTGACAAGACCATTGGAGGAGGAGACGATTCCTTCAACACCTTCTTCAGTGAGACTGGAGCTGGAAAGCACGTCCCCAGAGCCGTTTTTGTGGACCTGGAGCCCACTGTCATCGGTAAGTGTCATCACCGCTCGCTGAACAATAATTCAAGCAAATTAATATGAAAATACTTTTGAAGTGTAGCTAATGTAATGTCCTTGTTTGCATAGATGAGGTACGCACAGGGACCTACCGCCAGCTGTTCCACCCTGAGCAGCTGATCACAGGCAAGGAGGATGCTGCCAATAACTACGCCCGTGGACATTACACCATTGGCAAAGAGATCATTGACCTGGTTCTGGACAGGATCCGCAAACTGGTGGGCTAAATTTACAGCAGCATGTTTCAAATTTATCTTCAGAAAGACAAATTAAATAAAATAATCACTGGTTGTCATCTCCTCTTCTGTCCTCAGGCTGATCAGTGCACTGGTCTTCAGGGCTTTCTGGTGTTCCACAGCTTTGGCGGTGGCACCGGCTCTGGTTTCACCTCCCTGCTGATGGAGCGTCTGTCTGTCGACTATGGCAAGAAGTCCAAGCTGGAGTTCTCCATCTACCCAGCTCCCCAGGTGTCCACTGCTGTGGTGGAGCCCTACAACTCCATCCTGACCACCCACACCACCCTAGAGCACTCCGACTGTGCCTTCATGGTAGATAACGAGGCCATCTACGATATCTGCCGTAGGAACCTCGATATCGAGCGTCCTACTTACACCAACCTGAACAGGCTGATCGGTCAGATTGTGTCCTCCATCACTGCTTCCCTCCGCTTTGATGGTGCCCTCAATGTTGATCTGACAGAGTTCCAGACCAACTTGGTGCCATACCCCCGTATCCACTTCCCCCTGGCCACCTATGCTCCAGTCATCTCTGCAGAGAAGGCTTACCACGAGCAGCTCTCAGTGGCTGAGATCACAAACGCCTGCTTTGAGCCAGCCAATCAGATGGTGAAATGTGACCCTCGCCACGGCAAGTACATGGCCTGCTGCCTTTTGTACCGTGGTGATGTGGTGCCCAAAGATGTGAACGCTGCCATTGCCACCATCAAAACTAAGCGCTCCATCCAGTTTGTGGACTGGTGCCCCACTGGTTTCAAGGTTGGCATCAACTACCAGCCCCCCACTGTGGTTCCTGGTGGAGATCTGGCCAAGGTCCAGAGGGCTGTGTGCATGCTGAGCAACACCACTGCTATTGCAGAGGCCTGGGCTCGGCTCGACCACAAGTTCGATCTGATGTACGCTAAGCGTGCCTTTGTTCACTGGTACGTGGGTGAGGGTATGGAGGAGGGAGAGTTCTCCGAGGCCAGAGAGGACATGGCAGCTCTGGAGAAGGATTATGAGGAGGTGGGAGTCGACTCCATTGAGGGTGAGGGAGAGGAGGAAGGAGAGGAGTATTGAAAGGGACCTGAAGGCATTAGTTAAAAAGGAAATATTTGACTAAAATGTCTCCTTTAAAGCATTCCAAATACAAATGTTTTGTCATTTTGGCTGTTCAGTTCTAAACCCTTGGAAATGTCAAGTTTGGCTATGCTCTAAATAAAACCTCTGTGATGAAAAAAGGTTTAACTGTTTGTCTTTTAAATATTCGGTGATATTCAGAATGATTTTTTCAGAATGATTTTTAAATATTCAGAAACTTTATGACATATTGGTCATGAGTAAGTAGCACAAAAATGTTTGAATCATGTAATTTAAGATGTTTCAAATTCATATGTTTTTAAACATGCATGCAAAAAGCTGATTAGTTTTCTCAATTGCGTTCCAATCTTTTTTCTTCTTGTAATCGATACATAAATCCTACAGCTGTGTTTATAAATACTGTTCATAAATACATATTTCAAGTATTAGGGTGAACGATTGCTTGAAGTTTCAATGTTTAAAGTCAAGCTAAGAAAATCAGTTATCAGCAGGTGTTTAAAATTCACCTGCTGAATATCTGACTGATTCAGCTGACCTGAATGACAAAGGAAGACTCTTTCAAAGCTTAGGTACGACAACTGTAACAGCACCAGCCTGTGTGTGACCCACCTGCCACAAACTTTAATACAAAAGCAGTAAATTTAGGTCAAGTAATGAATAATATCATAAACTAACCACCTCCTATTACCAGTTTTGATTAAGTTTTTATATAAATAAATATGTTTATGTAAATATATAACTTGGCTGTGGCCCGCCTGCAGTACCTTTATGGTCCACCAGGGGGACCCACAGTTTAGGAATCCTTGCACTTTGACAAATCTTTTGACCGTAATGAGGATCCTGAGGTTTACAATGCGGTCTTCAAAATTAAACTGTAAAATAGTATGAACTGTTAAACTGAAACCTTCAACTCACAATAGATCCAGGGTGTGAGACTGGAAGGAGACACAAACCCAGCCTGATAGTGTCACAAGCTAGTGTGCTTCTAGTGTCCCAAGCCTGAATAAAGGGAGGGTTGTGTCAGGAAATGCACCCGATGCAAAGCTTGGGCTAAAGCCAATATGTGGATCCATCTGCTGTGACAACCTCATGGAAAATAAGGCTGCAGCCAAAAGTATTCCACTACAACTAAAATAAAAATACTGAACTGACAGCTGTAGTGAATTACTCTTCAGGTCTGGTAAGTCCACACAGGAACTATAAAATTAAACTATAAGAGGAACCTCAGATGGGAGGCACTCTCACCTGACCTCCTACTTTACTATTGTATCTAATGAAGCCAAGCAACGTCTTATCCTGACCTTATAAAAATATCTGGAGTTACAAAAGGTAAAAAGTACATAAATAAGGTTAGGTGAACATTTTTTTCCAGGACTTTTAGTGCATTGGTATTGGCGCAAATTTAATATTGAAACTATATGCTATGATACTTTTTTTTAGCCCCACAACCTCTGAAGTACAGGAGATATCCACATGAAATGTTCAGGGCTGAAAAACACATTTATGCTCTGTTACAAACTTCAACAAAATAGAATAGAATAGAATAGAATAGAATTCAACTTTATTGTCATTGCACGTCACAGGTACAGGGCAACGAAATGCAGTTTGCATCCACCCAGAAGTGCTTTAGCCATGATATAGATATATTACAATGTATATTAGCAATAATATAGATATGTAAGTATATTACAGAAATGGGTCTATTATGGTATGTTATAATGTACACGGTATGAAGTATGTTATGAATATGCTATAACTATAAGTATGTACAGGCTGTAGTGAGTACAAGCTATGTACAGGCTATAAATATGAAAAAAACTATACAGAAATATGAGATATACAGTTATACAGAAATGTGAACTATGCAAGTTATGAACAGTTGTAGGATTAAAAATTATCGTATGTACAGAATGATTATTTACACAGAACTATACAGTAGTGCAGTTAAGATAAATGAGATATGTGGATAATTTCTACAGAGGCTATATAAAGTGCTAGTGGTTGTGAGTGGTGGTTCAGTCCATGTTATTATTGTGTGTTTGAGGGTACAGTTGTCCATTGTGTGTGTGTGTGTGTGTAGGTGGTTGTGGGTGTGTGTATGTTCAGTCCATGAGTTTAACGTGGGTCAGATGTCAGGAGGCAGAGTTCAGGAGTCTGACAGCTGTGGGGAAGAAGCTGTTCCGGTACCTGGTGGTCTTAGTCCGGAGGCTCCTGTAGCGCCTCCCAGAGGGCAGGAGGGTGAAGACTCCATGTGATACATGGACTCCATGTGATACATGTGATAAATGGAGTGGGTGTGAAATACATTTCACACCCACTCCAAGTGGCACAATCTACAAACAAAATCTTATTTTTGCTCAGAATGATTTTCTATGACTACATTTAAGCATCAGTATCATAGGATATAGTTTCAATATTAAATTTGCGCCAATACCAATGCACTGCTTATGTTTAAAAGTAACAGAAGAAAGCAGCGGTACCCTGGATGTTTTTGTCTATTTCTGATAATTTGTTTGAGAAAACGTCCGAGTACAATATATGGGATTGATGGCTGGTCGCATTAAGTTATCATATAAAAGTTCTTCTTTTTACCTAAATTTTGATACCAGGTTTATCTTTTATCGTTGTGAAAAGGAAAGTTTTTCACAGGATTTTCTAGACCTGTAAAAAAACTGAGTGAGGTATATGATTCAGTAACTCAGAGAAGCACCTTTAGCAGCAATAACTTGGAAGTAATCATTTTCTGTATGACTCGATTGGTGTCTTGATTCAGTGTAGAGGAATTTTGGTCCACTCTTCTTTATTAGAGTGCTTCATTGGTAATTTAGGTTAGCAAGTATTTGTTATTGCACAGCTTTTTAAAAATCCCACCATAGCATTTCCAGTAGGTACAGACCTTGACTTAAACTGGGCCACTGCAAAATCTGGACTCTTTTCTTCTTCAGCCATTTTCATATAGATTTGCTGCTGTGTTTGGGAACTTTGTTCTGCTGCATGACCCAGTTTCAGTCAAGCCTAGCTGTCAGACAGATGGCCTTACATCTGACTCTAGAATACTTTGATATACTGAGGAGCTCATGGGCGACTCAATGACTGCAAGGCGCCCAGGTCCTGTGGCTGCAAAAAAAGCCCAAATCATCACTCCTCCACCGCCGTGCTCACAGTTAATATGAGGTGTTTGTGCTGATTGACTCTTTTTACCAAATACGGTTGTGTGCATTGTAGCCAACCATCTCCACTTTGGTCTTGTTTGTCCAAAGGGTTGTTACAAATCAGATACTAACATAAGCTGTGATGCTGTGTTCTTTTTTAGAGACCATGGCAGCCCTTCCAAACAATCTGTAGTTGTTCAATCTTTTTCTAAGTGTACTGACATGAACTTTAACATTTAACATGCTAACTGAGGTCTGTAGAGTCTAAGATGTAAGGACTCTACAGATTACAGGCATTCCACAGTCAGGATGTACTTAGTTTTTCATACATTGGTTCTGGATTTTGGCTCAATTTTTGTTAAATAAATGATGTGTCGTTGTTCATCTGAGGTTGTATTTACCTGCTTTTAAGACCTCGTCTTATCACCCGATATGTAAAGCCTTAAGCGTGATTTATGGTCCTACTAATGTGTCCGTCTGTGTACAGTGGATGAAAAGGGGTTTTTACACACCACTAATGTCTTCCGAACTCAACATCACCGAATTGAGTGCTGAATGACTTACAAATGGGCCGGAATGGGGGAGGGAGCGACAGCGGACTGGGAAAGCATGAAGCATAAAACGAATGTTAAAGATAAAAAATTACAGCATGAAAAGTACAAACAGTGGCTGCGGTGGACAGTTTTCAATACTTATTTCCTATTCAGATCCTTGCACGTTATAACGTTGCTGTTCTCAACAGATGGCTGATGGACCAACAAACAAGAGTAGCCCACATATTTTCCACACTGCCTCCATCTACAGCAAACACTCTCAGCATTCCATAACTACCTGTCTACCTGCCTTCACGCTATCACAGCTCAAGCATAAAACAAGCATTAGAACTTTAAAGGGTCTATTTTCTTTTTTGGCATGATTGCATTACAGACAAATTGTACATAAAGTAATTATTCTGATGAAAAAGGATGCCCATTAGTGTTATAGGGATTAGTACTGATGTTAAGATGTCAAGCTCATTTTAAACCGTTTATATTCTGTTTAATCTACAGTGATTTATCATATTCTATAACATAACATGTTTGTAGTGGCTGTCCTGTAAGGAATACATACCTCCAAAACAGCTTTTAATGAGCTCAGAAAAACAGCTCAACTACTTGATTAAAGGGTTAAAAAGCATAATAAAATATATCGATAAATAAAAATTACAGCTGAATTAAAAGGCTTGAGCACTCTGTGACATGGTTAACTGTCAGTATTCACAGGAGGATTACAAATATTAATGAAAAAGTAAGTTCAAGATACTAATACTAATCTGAAAGTGTTTGTGGCGCCTTCATCTGTTCAGTTTATTAAACAGCAAGAAGCGACTGTGCCACAAGATGGCAGTATAATACAGGATAGACGCAAACACTTTGCTTTCACTTTGAGACATTTTAATTTCTGCCTGCCTATTTTTTTTTTTTTTTTAATTTAACTGAACTGCTGAACTGAACGAACTGAACAAAGCACTGCTTACTTTGCTTTGCTTTGCTTGCTCTGACACAACGCCACTGCTGTAGCTGTGACTTCTTCTGGGTCAAAATAAAATTCTAGCCCTTTTTCACTTGCCTTTAAAATTTGAGATTTGTGGAATGGGAGTTGTAAATGTAATTGTAATTTTAAACAGAACTTAGATGTGATTTTCAGGCTTGAAATTTTCACATCTTCTCCCTTTAAAAGTAATGAAGACTCACTGAAAAGGCAAAAATGCAACTTAGAAGACATCATCTTAAAATACCTAAATTTAGGCTTGGGACCTAAATATTCATATAGTATAAAAATATTTTGCATGCATTTCATTAAATATGCTAATAGTAAAAATATCAGCTGATTCCTAAGGTGGTCAGGTGGGATTTTTCTTTTGTAGAGTTGTATAATGATTTTCAGTCTTTTAGGCTTGCTATCCTTGACAAAGAAGCAGTGTCTTGGAGCCATTTCAGATAGCAGTCTTCTCTAAACTCAGACATTTTTATTCAGTTTGCCAGTTTTTAAGCATGCTTTTTCTTCATTTGTCTACCACTTGTCCAGTTCCTATAATTTTTTAAAAGCACATTTGCTAAATATTCAGCTAACTCTATGGGAATCACCTGTTGGTGCAAAATACCATATTATGTCTGTCTAAGTGGGTTATCATTAGCATTTTTTATAGATTCCCCCACTGAAACTGGAACAAATAATAAGTGAGTTACTTCGATATGCTTGAATCCTTCACAGGTCAGTTTTAAGTGGGTTAATAAACAAACAGAAATTCCTCTGAAATTGGTCAGGTATTTGTATTTGCTGTAACTGTTGCTCCCCTATTGGCCAACTGGATAAATAAAGGAAAATAGGGTACATGGATTGGACTGAATGTGAGTGAAAAAACAGCCAATGCCCAAAGAAAAACTTTCAGGAAAAGTCTGGAGAACTATTGTTACTTAAAAAAGTTCTACAAGAAGCACAGCTCAGGGGAAACAAAGCATAAAGAAAAAAGAATGGCTCAAGACTTAATAAAGACTTAATGTAAGATTACCCTCCATGTTTTGGGGGGTGGGGTGGGGTAATTTACTTTTTGTGTAAGTCAGTATGTTTGTGTTTTTACTTTGTCAGGCTTCCTGTTTTGTGGAAAGAAGAAAAAGCTGTTTTTGAAATGTGCTCTATAAATACATCTCGCTTGTGACTCTTTGGGCCCCGAGCACCAGGTTAGGAGACATAAATCTACAGTGTTTAGAGGTACACAGATATTAAAAAACAAGCCTGCAGCTCCAAAATGCATCAGGTCTGGTTAAGTAATAATGTCATATGTGATGACAAGTTTTTTTTCTTACAAAAGGTTTTTTTTTTTGTTTTAAATTTTGCTGATAATAATGCTGCCCTTATTTTTGAGGGAGTCTTTTGGAGTGGATTTCTAAGTGTCATTTTCTTTATTTGAATACTTCTCCCAACACTCTATATTGTGCTCATAATACTCACTGAATGTCATTTAACTAAATAAAGCAGGACTGTGGAACTCAAGGTATATCCCCACCCTCCAAGAAACAAGTCTCACCATTCTGTAACCGGGATGAATTTCCTCCAGGCACTTGGACATAAAACCGGCACGTATAGAATCACCTGTTATATTAAAAAAAACGCCTAAAAACTTATTTTTCTTCCAAATAGGGGTTAAAAAAGTTTTTTTTTCCCTCGGGAAAACATATCTTTTTTCCCTGTTTACTTTAATTGCCATGTCTTTCTCTTACAATGTATCCTACAATATTTGGTAGATGCTGTAAAGTATGAATGAAAACAGACAATAAAAACTTAAATGTGAAATCACTGGAAAAAAAACGCACACTTCCTGCCTGAAACACGCTGCTGACAGCTGGGATTGCCTCACCTTCCTGAAAAGTTTGTGCCGTGTCAGGCTGAACGTGACGCTTACAATCTAACCAATAGGAATAGGGCTCATGTGACGTAACCCAATCAGATTCAGCGGAGCGTTTCCGGCGGGTGAGCGAGTATAAAAGGCCTCGCCCAGACTGTACGCATCAGTTGCCTCTTACACAGGACTCATAAAGGCCTATTTGTGGGAGCTAACGTTTTTCTCGCTTCCTATTCCTCATTTTAATCCTGAAACTTATCAACATAAAGAAACATGGTGAGTGTTAAGGTTTTTTTTGTCTTATCCTACAATTAAGTTTAAACTGAAGTTATATCACGTGGTAGCCGGTAATTCAAATCAGCTGAAAGGGTTATTAAGTTCAGCCATTGTACTTTAATAGCGAGAAGAAGTTATCATTTCAGGCTGCTAACCAACCCCAGTGTTCAACAGACTTTTAGTGTATTTTTGGTGTAGCGTGACGGGGCACAACCCAAATTCCAAGTTCAGCCCTGTCTGTCTGTTTCCGGCTTTTCATGCGCACATTGACCTAGTTGGCAAAGGTCAGCCTGCAGCATTCCTCTGATTAGCACCTCTCTGAAGAGGCCTGGCCTTTGTGAAATTGAAGCCACGGACTCGGCAAACAGAAGGAGCTCACTTAAAGCTTTATGGGTTTTTTTTGTCTTTTGTTTGGTTTGATGTGAAAATGTTTGTTCTTGACACAAAAGATTTGCTTGTTCCTTTGCTTGATGTACATGTGATATTTCTAAAGGGCTCAGATGTTATCAGCCTTCAGGGGGATATAATCATGACTGTGGCATGCAACTGCTAACAAAGAGCCTTATTTATTTTCTTCCTCTTCCTCATGTCTCACATTAGTTCCAGAGCAGGCCTGAACATGTGATGAGTAGCTTTTATCTACTACTGGGATTAAAAAAAAAAAATAGAATGGATGCCAAATGTGACTGGTTTTGTTTTTTTTTTTTTTGTTTTTTTTCCCCCCTCTCTCCACAGCGTGAGTGTATCTCGGTGCACGTTGGTCAGGCTGGTGTCCAGATCGGCAATGCCTGCTGGGAGCTTTACTGCCTGGAACATGGGATCCAGCCGGACGGACAGATGCCCAGTGACAAGACCATTGGAGGAGGAGACGATTCCTTCAACACCTTCTTCAGTGAGACTGGAGCTGGAAAGCACGTCCCCAGAGCCGTTTTTGTGGACCTGGAGCCCACTGTCATCGGTAAGTGTCATCACCGCTCGCTGAACATTAATGTAGGAAAATTAAAACATCTTTGAAGCAAAACTAACGTAATGTTGTTTGCATAGATGAGGTGCGCAGTGGTACCTACCGCCAGCTGTTCCACCCTGAGCAGCTGATCACAGGCAAGGAGGATGCTGCCAATAACTACGCCCGTGGACATTACACCATCGGCAAAGAGATCATTGACCTGGTTCTGGACAGGCTCCGCAAACTGGTGGGTGAATTCAAAGCAGCTAGTATAAAATGTATATACAAATTAAATAATTGAATGAAGTAACTCATGCCTGGTTGTCATCTCCTCTCTGTCCTCAGGCTGATCAGTGCACTGGTCTTCAGGGCTTTCTGGTGTTCCACAGCTTTGGCGGTGGCACCGGCTCTGGTTTCACCTCCCTGCTGATGGAGCGTCTGTCTGTCGACTATGGCAAGAAGTCCAAGCTGGAGTTCTCCATCTACCCAGCTCCCCAGGTGTCCACTGCTGTGGTGGAGCCCTACAACTCCATCCTGACCACCCACACCACCCTAGAGCACTCCGACTGTGCCTTCATGGTAGATAACGAGGCCATCTACGATATCTGCCGTAGGAACCTCGATATCGAGCGTCCTACTTACACCAACCTGAACAGGCTGATCAGTCAGATTGTGTCCTCCATCACTGCTTCCCTCCGCTTTGATGGTGCCCTCAATGTTGATCTGACAGAGTTCCAGACCAACTTGGTGCCATACCCCCGTATCCACTTCCCCCTGGCCACCTATGCGCCAGTCATCTCTGCAGAGAAGGCTTACCACGAGCAGCTAACTGTATCTGAGATCACAAACGCCTGCTTTGAGCCAGCCAATCAGATGGTGAAATGTGACCCTCGCCACGGCAAGTACATGGCCTGCTGCCTGCTGTTCCGTGGTGATGTGGTGCCCAAAGACGTCAACGCTGCCATTGCCGCCATCAAAACCAAGCGCTCCATCCAGTTTGTGGACTGGTGCCCCACTGGTTTCAAGGTTGGCATCAACTACCAGCCCCCCACTGTGGTTCCTGGTGGAGATCTGGCCAAGGTCCAGAGGGCTGTGTGCATGCTGAGCAACACCACTGCTATTGCAGAGGCCTGGGCTCGGCTCGACCACAAGTTCGATCTGATGTACGCTAAGCGTGCCTTTGTTCACTGGTACGTGGGTGAGGGTATGGAGGAGGGAGAGTTCTCCGAGGCCAGAGAGGACATGGCAGCTCTGGAGAAGGATTATGAGGAGGTGGGAACAGATAGCTTGGGAGAGGATGATGAGGGAGAAGAGTATTAAATGGCTTAAAGGTCCTGTGCCATTTATTGATGTCATAAATAAAAATTGCAGTCATTGAACAAACTTTGTCTTTTTCTTTTTAAAATATATGAATATACTGTAAAGGACACTCGATATCAAATTCTCAAATTTAGAATTTCAGTTATTAGTTCTTAATCTAACTTGTGTGGAATCAAAGGGCTCACATGATGCTGTAATCCTTTCTGGTATGCACCACTTTAGAAGCCAAAAATCTGCAAAGCCCATGCATCACACAAAGGGTTGAGCCTTTCTTTTAGGTCAGAGCAATCATAACGTTAACATTTCAAAATTCCCCACTTAATAAAGATCTCATAACTTGATTTCACATTTTTCATCTCATCAGCATCCATCTGTAGCGGCTCTACATCCCAAACCTTGCAAGACCCACTGTGGTTTAATATAATCTAACGGGTGTCTTGTGTGGTCCCTAACAGTGTTTGAAAGGAAAACTGATGAAAGTCTAGTCACTTGGGGGCAGTGATGCTCCACAGATGTTCTGAATCAACATGTTGAAGCTGATCCACACTCACATTGTTCGTGCTCCACTTGTTTTATCCATTTCAGTTCATGATTTAGAGGTATTCATTTCCCAGTGAGGTACAGTGCTTCTCATTACTGAAGTGGCAATCCAGGCTTATGCCCACAAAGGTCACTGTGCACCTCAACTATAAGTTATGCCAGTTCATACAGTTTTGTAATGAAACTTAAATAATCATGTCACTGATAAGTTGTTGCAGTGTGAGCTCAGTTTAATTACAGTTTACAGTGAATCGTGTTAACCACCATGACTGATGAGGACAATGAGCAGATGGGTCAGACTTTGTGAAGTACCCTCACATCTATAAAACAATAAAGGTGCCATTCATCAGGTCGTACAGCTATTTTTAAAGCATGACCGTTTGAAAATTGCAAAACAAATGGAAATGTGTTGAGGATATTGTGAGCACAGTCAAATGTTTTAGCGACTGGTGTACTCTGGAAAAATGTCTCTCCCATTTGTCTCCAGCTTTGTCTCCGCATGTAATTTGAGACATATGTTTGCCCTCTCATAACTTTATCTACATTTTTCTATGTGTATGTGTCTAAGGTTTAAAATATGAATGTCTTTTTTATGATGATTATTTATTTTTTAATGGAATAACAAAGTGACTTCAGCCAAATGCCCCCGTTCATATGGTCTGCTGCCACCTCTGCTCATACCTCCAGTATTTCTATAGGATGGATGAGAAACAAAAAATAGAAAAGCAGAAAATAGCCCAGATTTCAGAGACTCCAAGTAATAGGATTTAAAAGATGAATTGCAATGGCAATTTTAGCTTTATCTATTTTTATGTTTTTCTAATAAAATGGTGCATGATTTCCTTTTAGTACTGTCATGTATATCCCTGACACTAAGAGGCATTACTTTTAAATAACTGCAACATAAGTTTGTTGGGAACTGTAAGAGATTAAATATTCTCAAGTATAGAAAACTCTGAATGTCAGCAGCCTCATACAACTTACTTCTTATTAAACCTGTGAAGTGGACGTGTAACGCTGTCAAAAAGAGGCCTAAAGGCAGAATGTGGGGTACCCATAATGTAGGTTATACAGTAATTGATTCATCATCATGCAGGAAATGTCATACTGTCAATAATGGCAACAGCACCCTGCCACCTGGCATTCCTTCCCCTCGGTGCACCCCTGCTTGACAAGAGGCCAAAATCTGATTCCACACTGTATGTCCTGATAAGTTAGATCGTCCACCAGCCAAGGACATCTGCGTTGAGAGAAGCCCTTCACGCAGGGGCAGTGCCAGAGCATAGGCACTGGGCGGGAACCCAACTTTCAAAGGGGTGGATTTGGCTCACATCAATTTACTGTTTCAAGTCCATTATGTGCAGGAGGTTATTATAGGTACTAAAAGTGAAGTAAAAACTGAAACTAGGTGTTAGAAAAAGAATGAACTGAAACAAAAATAAAAACTAAACAGAAGGTTAACTAAAATGATAATGCACTTACAAGATTAACTAAAATAAAATAAACACTAAATCTTATTTTTGGTCTTTGATGAGGTCAAATTTGTAAATCAGTTCACCAAGACAAGGATGTCTACATAACCTGAAAATGTTTATATACACATTAAAATATAAAGCTAACAGTGAAACTGAACATTTTCAATTAATAAAAATGAAACTGAATGACTCAATCCGCTGTGGAAACTAAAATCAATTGAAATAAAAATTAATAAGAAACATGTAACTCTGATGTTCAAAGCTATACTTGTAGTCACGTAACAGAGCCATAAAAGAGAGGTTATAAACAAAGATGCAAAGCAGAAAAACCCGTTGGATTTACATTACATTTAAAACAGCAGGTCTACTGCAGAAGGCTTTAATAAACTTCTAATTTGGCCACATTTACAGGCTATACAACAAATTCAACTGAAGGATAAATAACCGACTTTAAACTATCTGACGAACAGATATTCTTAACTACAAGCATTCAAGTGGCTAAATTAATTCACCACATACTAGAAAAGTTGGAGTCACACTGCAGAAGTTCTCACCCCATTTTTATTTATTTTTCGATTGTCTCGCCAGATCATGCATTAAAGCTGCATGAGCTGACGGATGACTGTTTTTACTATAGCTCCAAAGACAGAGTGTAGGATCATCGTCTTCAGTCATACTAGTGATCCTTATGACTGTATTAGCACTAAGCCTGAGCTTCGATATTTTTTACTGGAGTGACTTAGTGCAGATGTTTATTTTAAGTTCTTTTAACCGTAAAACTTATTTATATAATTTGGAAAATGTATCGGTAACATTCAGATGATGGGGAACAAAGGCCTTATACCTGAACAGCAAATGAGGCGATTTCCATAACCTGTTTTCTCACATCCTTGTTGCTGTTTTTCAACCTCATCTAGCTTCTCTTTCAGGCAATAACCCGATTACCCAATCTGCATCATTAGTACCTTTCCACTGAATTTCCAACCTTTTCACATAATCCTGAACAACAGCCACAATTTTGGCAGTATTATTGCCCATCTTTAGATTCACACCTGCGTGCTGTCGGTATCTCTGTTAGAAGAGGAGTGAGAAGGTGGCTGAAGTCAGCCTGGAACAAAAAAATCAGCAAAATTTAAGGATTGGTGACCAATCAACTTCCAACATACTTTTCTCTAGCTCAAGGCTATTATTTAAAACCGCTCTGGATCAGAGCTTTTAGTTGAGGTTTGAGGTAGAGGTGCACACAAACCTGAGAATAGAAGTTCCAGATCCCACTATTAGGACTCATTTTTTTTCCGTTCCTGGCATCTCTTGGACAACTTAGTGCAAAACCTTCTGGTTGGAAGAATCAGTGTTCTTTGCAAATAGGTGGCAAGTGACCAGATCCATTAAGCCCAGATGTTAGATCTTCATAATGTTTCTTTATAATTCTGAAGTCGATAAAAGCCAAATGTTGATATGAAAGTGTAATATATCCATTCTTCATATAATGAAAGAGCCCTAACAAGTTCTTACAACCATTTTGCACTCCCCAAATATTTAAGAAATCGTAAGAAAGCACCAGCAGAGATCTCCACCCTACCGTCTCGTCCATTTTAACCAATAGGCACAGGCCTCATGCGACATCAAACCAACCAGATCCAGCAGACCGTTTCCGGAGGATCTGCGGTTATAAAAACCACCGTGTAGCAGGAGCTGGTCATTTATCTCTTACACAGGATTCATAAACGCCTGTTTGTAGGAATTAACTAATTTCTCCTCCTTTTCCTCATTTCGGCTCTGAAACTTCTTGACTTCAGGAAACATGGTGAGTAAATTTTTTTCTCTGATTAAGTGTCGATTTAATCAAAAATCATTACTGAAATAGTCAATAATCAGGTGGCAGACCGTTAACCGAGACTAGCCGGAAGTATCAGCAGGATTTAGTATCACCAATTTAATTTTTAAAAGAATAAATTTCACACTGTTAACCAGACTATGCTGTCCTGACTGTACTTTTGGTGTGATATGACAGGACATATCCAAAATTCAAGTTATTTGCTTGTGTCCGTTTCCGGCTTCTCGTGCGCGCACTGAGCCAGTTGGCAACAGGTCATCCTGCTTTCAGGCTGAAGCATTCCCATGACTAACAACTCTTTGAAGGATCCTGGCCTTTATGAACCTGCGGCCGCAGACTCTACAAACAAACCAACTCACTTGAAGCTTCATTGTTCTTCTTCTTCTCATGTCTTTAATGTTTTTGGGTGTGTATGGGCTACTTTTTTGTAAAGAAGTCTTTAATCGTCTACAGCTGTGTTTGCTTTGCTGAACTCTGATGTGCACATGTTTGTTCTTGACACAAAAGATTGTCTTGTCCTGGCTCACATGCGACATATTTCTAAAGGGTTGTTAGTTCAGAGCGTAAAAGGCCTCAGGTGACCACATGAGTAGCGGACAGGCTATGAAGTATTTTCCCACAGCCACCAGTAAATAGTGATTTCGGACTATAAAAAGCGGCAATGAACGGGCGGAATTTTTAAGATCCCACACATCGGTCCCGAATCTGTCACCATCTCCTGTAGATTGCTCTCGCCACAGCGACCATAGCGCGCGGATGCGCTCCCCAAATGCGCAAAACGATGCGCACACGCTGCCATCTATCCGCCTCTCTCCCGTGATCGATGTGATCTCTTTCCAGTGTCTACCTGCTAATTTATGATGAAAATGTTTCTGATGTAAGAGGGTCTAAAGAAAGTTAAAGCTGAGACAAAACAAAAAACTGATGTCACTACTGACGAGTGAGAGACGGGAGGATGTACTGCAGACCATGTTCTCCAACCTTTGACTTAGCTGGTTCTACAAAACCTAAAGTCCGAGTCGGAGATGATTATCAGACAGTGGTTATGATCCTTCTGCAGGGTCTGTGAGAGATTACACAACAGGCGAGTTTGGTGCATCATTTGACTCTTCTGCACCAAAATGGATCAGTTGAGCACCGCCTTCTCAAATCAGATGCAAATGATTAAAAAAATAATAAAGCGGATTTGCTTGAATACAGGCAAATTTCTGTAACTGGTTCTTTGTTGGCAGGATGTGGTTCAGCAGGTTGCGTATAAAAGGTGTTACTTCAGAAGAAAAATGACATCAGTGACGCATTCAACTTCCCTTAAACCAAAACTCTAAACATAACCTGGCCTGACTTCAGCATAAGTTACCTTTGCGATGTAACCAGGTTAAGAGAGCTATGCAAATGACAGTGAAAACTCTGACTTCAAGTTCAACTTGGCTCGCTAAGGCATTAACCGTGTTAAGAATTCTCTCAAGTGTGATTCATTTGTTGCAAGGGACAATATACATAGCTGACTGATGGAACGATTAAATATTTTTAATGTTCTATACTAAAATTCCAGTATTGCTGAAATCACAGTCCTAAATCATGAAGTCATATTCCCCCAGGTAACTTTATGTTAGTTCAAGAGCAGGTCTAACAATGTGATTTTTGGATTATAAGTCAAAAATGAGGTCACCAAATAAATGGCTTCTCCATCTCACTTCCACAGCGTGAGTGTATCTCGGTCCACGTTGGTCAGGCTGGTGTCCAGATCGGCAATGCCTGCTGGGAGCTTTACTGCCTGGAACATGGGATCCAGCCAGACGGACAGATGCCCAGTGACAAGACCATTGGAGGAGGAGACGATTCCTTCAACACCTTCTTCAGTGAGACTTGTTCTGGAAAGCACGTCCCCAGAGCTGTTTTTGTGGACCTGGAGCCCACTGTCATCGGTAAGTCTCATCAGTGCTCACTGAACATTAATGTAGGAAAATTAAAACATCTTTGAAGCAAAACTAACGTAATGTTGTTTGAATAGATGAGGTGCGCAGTGGTACCTACCGCCAGCTGTTCCACCCTGAGCAGCTGATCACAGGCAAGGAGGATGCTGCCAATAACTATGCCCGTGGACATTACACCATTGGCAAAGAGATCATTGACCTGGTTCTGGACAGGATCCGCAAACTGGTGGGTGAATTCAAAGCAGCTAGTATAAAATGTATATACAAATTTAATTATTGAATGAAGTAACTCATGCCTGGTTGTCATCTCCTCTCTGTCCTCAGGCTGATCAGTGCACTGGTCTTCAGGGCTTTCTGGTGTTCCACAGCTTTGGCGGTGGCACCGGCTCTGGTTTCACCTCCCTGCTGATGGAGCGTCTGTCTGTCGACTATGGCAAGAAGTCCAAGCTGGAATTCTCCATCTACCCAGCTCCCCAGGTGTCCACCGCTGTGGTGGAGCCCTACAACTCCATCCTGACCACCCACACCACCCTAGAGCACTCCGACTGTGCCTTCATGGTAGATAACGAGGCCATCTACGATATCTGCCGTAGGAACCTCGATATCGGGCGTCCTACTTACACCAACCTGAACAGGCTGATCGGTCAGATTGTGTCCTCCATCACTGCTTCCCTCCGCTTTGATGGTGCCCTCAATGTTGATCTGACCGAGTTCCAGACCAACTTGGTGCCGTACCCCCGTATCCACTTCCCCCTGGCCACCTATGCTCCAGTCATCTCTTCAGAGAAGGCTTACCACGAGCAGCTCTCAGTGGCTGAGATCACAAATTGGTGCTTTGAGCCAGCCAGTCAAATGGTGAAATGTGACCCTCGCCAAGGCAAGTACATGGCCTGCTGCCTACTGTTCCGTGGTGATGTGGTGCCCAAAGATGTCAACGCTGCCATTGCCGCCATCAAAACCAAGCGCACCATCCAGTTTGTGGACTGGTGCCCCACTGGTTTCAAGGTTGGCATCAACTACCAGCCCCCCACTGTGGTTCCTGGTGGAGATCTGGCCAAGGTCCAGAGGGCTGTGTGCATGCTGAGCAACACCACTGCTATTGCAGAGGCCTGGGCTCGGCTTGACCACAAGTTCGATCTGATGTACGCTAAGCGTGCCTTTGTTCACTGGTACGTGGGTGAGGGTATGGAGGAGGGAGAGTTCTCCGAGGCCAGAGAGGACATGGCAGCTCTGGAGAAGGATTATGAGGAGGTGGGAGCTGACAGCATGGTAGAGGACGATGAGGGAGAAGAGTATTAAGCGGTAGCATATTCCTTCTCTTAATCTCTACCGTCTAGTTTCATAAAGTTTAATTGAATGCACCATTTGTGCTAATGAATTACAGGATAGTAGAATTTCTTTATAATTTTCAGATTATTCAGTTTTAGCAAAAAACAAAATTCTGTCTTGGCTGGAATCAAAATAATGACTTTATACTTTTATCTACTGTGTATTTTTAACATGACCTAATCTATTTTCATGGATGTTGCCAGCATGGGGACTCATACTCCTTTCTAGTCACTTGAGGGCAGTGATGCTCCACACATGCTGACTCAACACCATGTTGAAGTGCTTGACACTTCAAACTATTGCAGGTACTACACCTGACCTGACCTGCAGCATTAGAATGGTGATATCACAATTAGGAGTGTACCAATTCTCCTTTAATCATGGCTCAATTCACACCTCAGGTTTGGCTCAGATGTTGAGCTGGATTATTCAATCTACATTCTGTTCATGGTCTGGCATTATTTTTTTAAATTTACCAAAATGTGTGTATTTATAGTTTTATAACAGAACATTGGGAAGAATACAGAAGTCTTTGGTATGAAAGGCGGTGAGGACATCAGCAACCAGACAAAGAGAACCCACCAGAGAGGAGGAGAGGCTGTGTGTATGTGAGGGCACTTGCCCTCACATAGCGTTATCTTAGTGGAAACCCATTCTGTTTGATTCATTTTCCATTTAATATCACAGAATATAAGACTTGGTTTGAGTTTTATTTTTCACTTTCCAGTCAAGTGCTCTGCAATCAGGAACTATGTGTGAAAGGAATAACAAAAAATGAAAAAACAAGTCTTTATTACTGGCAGAACCTCCTCTATTCTGATGTTTGTCCATTTTCTCCATACCTGAACAATTTCCAAATAGATAGTACAATGATCTCTTGTGACTGTTTGATTTTTGGTGTAGATTTCAGGATTGTTACACCCATATTTACCATTCGGTGAGGTTTGACATGCCTGACTGAGAACCACCAAGGCCAAACGCTGCCTTGGTTTAAAATGGGGTGTGATATTCACTGTGGCGCAAGGGAGGGACAGAGGGTGTCTCATGCTGGCAGACAGGTGGTGTTTAAAAATACGTTCTTCTGCTGTTACTAGACTGGATTTCTTCAGGGTAATGAGTGATGACGAGTACGTTCAAAATCTCAAAGCTAACAGTGGGAGCTGTTACAGAATCATCACAAATAAAAGATTCACAAGTGTAAAAGTTTTTATTTGACTTCAGCTGTATTTCTGCTCTAAAACAGAAGAAACAAAGTGGCTTCCACATTCCGCATTGACACTGGTATGAATCACTGAATGCATTGGTAGATTACAGGTAAACCACAATGGGGAATTTTATTAAATTTCTTAAACTTGTTTAAACTACTTTCAAAACTGTTTTATATGCTTGTAGACTTTTTCACTAGTGGTCTGTGTGTACATTTGCAAACTCAAAGGCAAAAAAAAAAAAAAAAAAAAAAAAAAAACTGCAGCTAAAACTCTGTTCCTTTGAAATCCTAACTGGGTTAAGAAAATAAAAGCACTCTTCTCAATATAAGACATGGAGTTAAGAATCTTTCTATTTTCCTCCATCTCACAAACATGAGGTAATCTGACTCATTTGGGAAACAAATTTTAGGATTACAACTTCTGATTGTACTAATGAGCCCTCCCCCCAAAAATCCTACAACAGAATATTTTGAATGCTGTAAAGATGTGCACTTCAAAAAAGGTACAAAAACACAGATGCATACAAAGTGCTCTCATGTGTACAAAAGCTGATCTTACAACAGGCCCTGAAAATAAAGCAGTGGACAGTTTTCTACACTGACACATAAAATAATGAACCCAACCCACACTCCCTCGGCAAGATAATTATGTAGATCCAGCAACCTTACAACAACATACAGTGACAGTTTCAAATTAGATAAACTCCAGCTATCGTTTTCCTCTTGCAAAACTTACACAACTCTGTATTAAAGCTGCCTGGGTGCTAAACGGCATTGCACGACACCACAGGAACCTACGCAGCAGCAGCGGCACTCATAAGCTTCTTATTTTCCCTTCTCTATTTGGTTTATCAGCTTCCCCAAAGCAAAGCAGCAGAATGACAGGAAATGCACATAAATCCCAGTGAAAACTGAAAACTTCACAGTGTAGTACACCACAGTCTCAAAGATTTTGCAGAAACTCACAACGCTTTGAAATTGTTGCCAGTAAATAAACCCCTTTTTTTTTTGCAGTAGCACTCGGAGAGCTTCTTGATGAGACTCGACACACGCGAGATCCCTACTCCTGACAGTAACAGTTATCACGCCCAAACCCTTCACACATCTGCTGTAGTTTTTGTGTCTAAACAATCAAGTTCAAGGCATTATAGAGAGAATATTCAGTCTGGCGATTACAAACATATCTGGGTGGGTTTGTCTAATGTGCCTGATTCACTCTTGTGAGATCCAAATAGTCTGAATGTCAATTAAGGGTTTATTTAAAAGCCATATTGCAAAAATGTTGACACGCTCATGACACACTGTGAAAAAGTTGAATTCTTGAGTGCCACCCTTCTTTCCTCAGCATCATCACCGGGCCATAACCTACCATTCAGCCACCAAATTTTTATTTTTTCCTCTAAACAAATCATTTTCAGATGCACTGAACAGTGCCAGCTCTTCAATGTCCTTCAGTTTCTCTAACCTCTTGAATGAGAGGAGCTTCGCAGAGCCTCACAAAGTCATATCAACAAAAACCATCCTAGGAGCTGCAGCGGTCTGCGTGAGGCTTCTGTTCCTCCTCAGTGTTGTCTTTGATCTCTGGTCTTTACTGAGGAGGAGGAGGAGGAACGCCATCTCTCTCTGACACTGCCGTTAACCTGTAGCAAACTGATATTAGTGGATTCATGTTTATTTTTACCGTATCACCTTTTCTGAGTACATTTTGATGGTGTATTTATTACCTGAGGTGGTGGAAAATGTCTCATGACAAAATGTGAACGAAGAGAATGGCCAGGCCGATGTTGAGCAGGATTACCATGCAGATCATGATGGTGTTTGGGCCCTTAAAAAAGGAAAAGACCTCAATGCAAAATAAGGACAGCAGATCCAGTCAAAACTGGAGATGAGTGAAAAATTAAAGGAAAAACCTAAACCTTAGCCCCAACAGTAAAGGGACCCAGTGGTCCTGTTATGTAGAAGGGTACATTATGGTGTCCTGATGGGAGGAATGGTTTCCAGGAGTAAAATGCCTCCATGGATGTGCAAGTTAACTTAAAATTAATCCAAATCAGTTTTCTTTTTGCCATATGTCTAAAGCTAAGGCAATATGAGACAAAAATAAAACAAGAAATTCAGAAAATTCATAAATTCATATCAATTAAAACCTTAGAACTACGCCTAACATAATCACACAATTAAATACAAGGTCCAAAAGAGTGGTCTCGGGGATCAGCTTACCACATGAAAGGGGGACAAATTAGTTTCTAAGTAGATCTAAAAAAATAAAATACTCAAAGAAATATTAATAATTGAACCCTTGATAATGCTGATAATAATGATTTGATTATTAAATAAGTCCTACAACTATTTTCTCTAAAGTTACAAATGATTCTGCAAAGATTTAAGAAACAGATGGAAACTTACTCAGTTTTGAGGTGATAAACACCAACATGTAACATAAATGCTACTCAAAATGCAAAACTGATGGAAATTTTTGAAATATTGTATCCTGGTGTCTAAGTTGGGGGAGTGGAGCCCCTGCTTCTTCTTCTACTGTAATCATTTGGAAGAAATCTTAAGCGACATATACAACATTAAATATAATGTCAGTTATTCATTATGATGATGCTACATGAACTTAAACTGTATAACACTGAGTGTACCGACGACAAATTAAAACTTAGATATGCAAATTTATATTTGATTTCTTAAAAACAAATCGTCAGAAGATTCAAAAAACACTACAAAAATAGAATTTTATGGGAATTATTTCATGGTTCAGGCTTTACAGGATTAAGACTACATATTTATCCTGGAATAATACTGTGTCAGCTCAACCCGATGCCGTGGTTAAAACTGCATACTCTACCAAACCAGAGCTCCACTTTCAGTAATGCAATCACCCGTTTTTGTACAGTGGGACTTCATCAACATATGTGATAACATTTAAACCTGAGATAATTAGCTTCTGACATGAACTTGATAATGATACTTGGGATACTCATGAAGATTTTGACAGACTTTAGTTTCTTTCCCACAAAAAAGGAAAATGCTAACTAAATTCAGGGTCAAATGACAAACAGTGTTTGAGATTGCCCAGATAAAGGTCGTGGGTCAGCTTGTCTACTGGCTCATTTTACCCCACTCTCCCCCACAGACATTAAATCTGAACCCACTGAAGCCCTGTGGGAGATTTTGAATTTACGTATTAGATAGCACTCCCCACCACCATCAACACACCAAATGAGGCAAAATCCTCTGGATGAATGGTGTTTATAGTGTTTCAGTAGGCTGGAGAATCACAAAGACTCAGAGTGCCCTGAAACCTTTCTAATTGCATGTGATGGCCATAAACCTTATTAAGACACTTTATTTGTTTTTTTTTTCTTTAAGCTTCCTAATCTGCGGATGTTCATGTTGGGTTTTACCTTCTCAATGCAAAGAATTAATAAAGGATTATCTAAATTATTATTTATAGGATACGTTTCACACACTGGGGAATATTTTCCCACGGTTGTACCCTAAACACATCTTGTACGCGAGTTCAAAATAAGACTGCAGGAGGAGCAAGACTGAAAAGGGGGTTTAACATCTAGAACAGCCTAGTTAACGGGTCAGAAGATTGTCCTACCAGAACCTTTAAAGATCAGAAATTAACATCCCTTATCCCTTTTGTGAGATTTAGGGGTGCAGATGGGAGCAATCTGCTAGCTTTGGTTAGCTCTAGGCTAGCCATTTCTTCCTGTTTCCTGTCTTTATGCTAAGCTAAGCTATAATCAGCCTCCCACATTCCAGCTTCATATTGGCAGGTACATTGTGTACACTCTCTTCTACCTCCTGAATAGAATAAAAGTTGCTTTAATCCTAGCTTATAACAAATATTTACAATGTAAAAGGGGGCATTTCTTTGTCATGCATGCTATTTCTAAGTGTTTTTTTTTTTTTTTTTTTAATTTATTCCCATCTAGCCAGCAGGGAAACTAAAATAAAGAAAATAGTTTGGACATAACAGATTGGCCACTGAGATTGGTAATTCATTTTTTTTGGTGGAGGTTAGTACTAGCTGATACAGATGTTTGGCTGATATATTTAGAGCCATAATTATAACTGTTAATGCTGATGCTTAGGGTACACGCTTAGCTAAAACTTTAGAACCAATGTAACACTAGTACCTGAAATTGGCAGGCAGTATAGAGCAAAAGTACATTTAAAATAGAGAAAAAGGAGACATAGCATTCATTTACAACTATTTCCCCCTCCAATAAACCAGAACAGTAGTCTGGCCTTGCCCTTATACGGTAAATAACGTGACTGGATATGGTGTACACTTTTACTTGACTATGATGGTGTCAAGCTGTGCTCTTTAGTTAGAAACTAGGACTTATGGCCATTAATGTCAGCAGTAATCCTAGTGTATATTTTTAAGGCTGTACTGAGCTAAATGATAATATGAGCATCGGTAGGAAATACTCTCTGGGGACACTGAATGTGTGTGGAAAATTTCACAGTAATCCATCTGATAGCTGTTGACCAAAGTCTTGGACTGACAGACTGACACCACCATACATGTTGTGACAATATTGATGTGGCAAAAAATAATGAAGAGTGAGTCACTGTGTATATTTACTGCCTTACCTCCATGTCTAAAGACTCTGGGGTCACCTCGTTACTGAGGCTCGACAGGATGGGCTTGGGTCTGACTTCGGCTTTGGGTTCCACCTTCGCTGCCGGTCTGGCAACTACAGCTTTTGCTTCCACTGGCTTTGGTGCCATTTTAGGTTCAAGACTCGCAGCAGGTTTTGGAGCTGGAGCTGGGCTGGGTTGCCGTTTTGGTAGCGGTTTTGTTTCTGCTTTACTGGGAGGCCTGCTCGGTTCCCTGGACTCCACTTTGTTCTCAAATACAGGCAGCACTCTTTCTTTTGTTGGTGGTGCTCTTTCGCTTTTAAACTCGGTGGCTTTAGACTCAGGAGTTACAGATTTGGAAGACGCTTTGGAAGGCGTTTTGGAGGGAGCTTTGGAGACGGGACGTGGTGCTTCTTCTTCTTCTTCTTCATCTGGTGAGATGAGGCTATTCCTTACAGGGGCAGCAGGGGCTGTAGTGGCATCTGATGCTTTTGCCTCAGAGTCAAACTTCTGCAATGGCTTGATCTCCATGTCAGAACCCTGCTCGTTCTTGTTGCTCTGGCGGCTCGGGGTACGAGATGGGCCACGACTGCTGGTGGCCCCTCCTCCTTCTTCAGATACAGCTGAAGCAGGAGCAGGAGCTGAGGGAGTAGTGGGACGACTGCCTTGCTTGCCGTTGAGTTTACTACTTCCACCACTTTTACTGGTTTTGTCTTCATTCCAGCTACCTGGACTGAGGAGTTTGGGTTCTTCCTTGCTCATGATGCCTGGGCTTGGAGAAGGCGTGCGACCTGGGGATGAGCTAGGCATGAGGCTGTCCAGTTCATTCATAACCGGGCTTTCAGGTGGTGTAGGCAGTGGCTCCTCCTCAGCTAGCAGGGGTTCATGCATGATGGTCTCTGTGTTCTCACTGCCCTCCACGGCCACCTGCAATGCTCTCTTCTTCAGATACTCAGGACCTGAAAGCCAGTTCAAATACTTTTTAATCACTGGTTTCTATCATCACTCATTATAAGTCAGAGGAATTATTATGTTTGCCATAACTTAAAATGTATAATAGATACAGAAAGTAAGCTCTGCAAACTCTTCCTTCACAATCAGAAACTGACTAATCAAACTTGGCACACAGGTACGTCTTAGACCTGTGTAGCAACATTTACCAGCATTTATGCACATACCATGTTGCCAAGGGACCTAACAATGGACCTAAATTAGAGATACTGTAGCATGGGCATGTACTAATCACGATAATTAGAACTAATGTTCGGTAAAAAGGCCATGGTATTTTTAACACTAAGTAATAATGCCTCAACCCATTAGGGATTTACAAACATCATAAATGATTCATCATGTGAGAGTGTCATGACTTAAAGTTCAAAATAATCCTCTTTTATTTTTAGTGGTTTCAGTCATTCACCATCTGAAAGTAGCTGTTTTAGTGCCTCTCACTTTAGCCAGCTTTATTCTGATTGGCTGCCATTCACAAACAGAATAATTGAGCAGCAGATGGGTGTGGCTACTATGGTCACAGCCAGAGGTCACACTTTATGGTGCATAGCCAGGGGTGCACATAAGTGGTCCGCAGGTGCGCATTCGCTGTCAAAATAAAAGACACGCACCAGATAAGAAGCGAAAGGAGAAGGGTGAAATTTTCACGGCATATTATGCACCACATTTCTGTGCGTTCATCATTTGTTTGAAGCCAGTTCACCTCCTGCAACCACTTTTCCAAGAATACGCGCTTCTTTTGCGGTTCGGACTCCTTCTGACATTTCTTTGGAGGTGGAGGAACACCAAAGTAATTGCTTAAAGGAGCTTGCTTCGACATCTTTAAGAGTTCTAAACAAATGTCTGTCCTCCCCCCTTCTTATCTGGTGCGCGTCTTTTATTTTGACAGCGAATGCGCACCTGTGGACCACTTAGGTGCACCCCTGTGCATAGCTCAGTATTGGGTTGAGTACAAAAGGAGTCTATAACTGAGTGATCACATCAGTTTGAGGCCTGAACCTTTAGCTTACAGAGAGTCTATAGGTTAGAATAGTTTGACCTCACAATGATAAGTTCTTTCTGCAGGTAAATATATTTTTAGAAAATTTATACTAATATCGTTCTGCTGTTACATAATTATCATGGAGCACAGCTCTCTGTTAGATAAATTCCTGTTGGCTCGAAAATAGCTAAAGGAGCTCAATTTAAAAACTGACATTTTCCCATTAAAAAAAGATTCCTTTGATTAAAATGTTAGCTCCAGTATTGCAGGGCTGAGAGGTCACAGATCGTCTTCATAACTATCATCCCCTTAAACCTCCTGAGAGCACAGGAAGCAGCTACAGAGGATGTTAGAGATCCATTCAGCTGCTGCATCCCCTTCCTAATAAGCTTTCGCTGCAGTACACATTTTTCCATTAAACACAAATAGATTCTCCGTTTGCTCACATTTCAGAAAAAAATCCAAAACAGAAACTTTGTTCCAAAATTAAATATACTAAAAACAATCAATATTTTTGATATTGTCAGACAATCCATACCTACAATGCACTGATACGCTTTCTCTTCATATTTGGTTTGAATTGAACAGCTGAACACTGTAGCTTTGAGCAAATGTTACTAAAACAGAAGTAAATTACCATTTGTTGGGAACTATTTCTTGCTGTGGATGAATACACACACGCTGATGATGATTACCAGTTGTAGGACATGTATTATGTAAATATAAACTAAGTAATGTGTTTTAATAGCTGTGGCACAGAGAAATAAGCCTAATCAAATTTCTTCAAGAGCATATGCTTTTAATTAGATTTGCTAAAAATAAGAAAAGTATAGAATATCAAAAGACCGATCCTTAAATTTGTGAAGTGTTTTGAAGCAGATGTTTCTCAGTCAGAGCCAGTCTCAACCAGACTTTTAGTGAAAGACTAGTCATTTAGAAAGTGAGAGACAAGTCATTTAGAAAGCTGGACGACTTTCTGTTTGCATCTGACTTCTTTAAGCTCTCTGCTGAGTGAGAGCGCAGGAGTGAAATGCAGGAGGCTCCCAAATAGCCCCTTTGCTTTTGTGTCAATGTGTGTGTCGACAGACTCGCAATGAAACCGATACGATCCCTTCGACCCAATAAGATGGTCCTTTTTTTAGACATTCAAATGCGACTATCCCTGTGATGGGCCTCAGCAGAAGGATCTACTATCACAGGCTGTGAGGACAGAGACAAAGTAGAGAAGTAGATCTGCTGTTGGGATTTTACATTTCCTGTTTCCTTCACAGAGTAGCATACATAAGTAGGTAAAAGAGTCAGAATTAGCTTTAGTGTGCATTCCTGTGCTATCTAGTGAAACTCAGAGCTTGAATACGACTGCAAATTCTGTGAGTGACATTATGATGCCTTAAAAGGTGGCCCTTTTTGATGCTTTTTTAATTCATTTTGCAGATTTTTTCTAAAATGAGAGGTGGAGATGTCTACTAACCTGGCTGGTAGAAGGAAGGGGAGAGCTCTTTGGCCACCAGTCTGGCAATGCTGGACTCTCTGTTGGAGGCCTGGGCAGCCTGCTCAGCTGCATCTGCCTTGGCCTTGGCATGGGCTGTCCTGCAGTGGAAAGATGCAACACAAGTCACTCAGTCTTCTTTTATCTTCTCATTTCATTAATGGTCTAAATCATAATCTTTTTCCCCCCTATATGCTGGCAATGAACATGCTGTTCTCAGAACGCATCTGTGGTTCACTTCAGTCTGTTTTTATAAATGACACAATCAGTACCACGCTTGGCTTAGCTGTCGGGAGGAAGAGCGGGACATGAGTGTGTTTTCACCATCAAGAAAGTCAGAGTGTCTCCCAAATAGAATAATGCTATTAATTTAAATTTGAAACTACAAAACCTGGTTTTGTCCCCACAAGAGGCAACAAAGTCCACCTGTTAGCAGCTGTGAATCAGTGAATCAGAATATATAAATCAGAATGTGTAAAACTCTTCCTTTAATAGCAGGGCAGTTTCACAAATGTCAGTTTATACTGGTCTATAAAGTTAAACCAGGCTTAATTTCACTAATAAAAACTAATTAAAGCCAAAGAAGGAAAAAAGATTCCCTCAGGTAAGCCTAGCACTGATATTACCATTTCATCAGCGACACCTCCACTGGCGAATAACAGGGAAAGACAAAAACCAAAACAAACAAAAACTGGTTATATTTTAAGAAAAATACCAAAATCAATTTATTTTGAAGGCTAAGCTATAACTTGCTGATCACGTTTCCCCTGAGCTGCATCATTAAATCATCAATCAGTTAATTTTGGACTCAATGTTAGACAGAAACCACCTTTGGAAAGGCAAAAATGATATTTTAATTGTCCATCGTTTACGCTCCGAAACAAAAAGGAAATTGCTGCTATTTATCCTCTGTGTCATCTTTTTAAGTGGCTTTAAGCCTTTCTTGTGTGAGGAAACACAGCTGAGGGGTTGGATACACTCACTCAATTGAACATTTGCTTGTCATTTTCTCATTTAACCTCTTTACAGTACAGTGATCAGTACGTAGTGCGCATGCGTCAACCAGCATGCATCCTGTTTCAGTTGTACATAATTTTTCTGCTTTCTATTCATTTACGTCATACTATAATGGTTTAATGGTTCATGAGACATTGACCTCGACCTTGGCCTTGACCTTCCTACACAAACACTCTCAGAGAAGAGGGCCTTAAACAGAGTGACCAAAAATATCACAGTACAGGGCTTGTTTATAGTATTCAATCATGTTCAAATGGATAGTGGGGTGGGCAGTCGCTGGTCATATGGCTCATTAGTATTATTAGCTTTGGAGGAAAGGGGTTGTCCTGTTCTACCGTTTGCCTGGGACAGAAATAAATTACACTTTTGCCACCGTGAGTGAGACAATGAGTTATTGCTGGCAAGCTACTGAGGCCTCCATCATCACACAAATGTCTGTGTGGGTGACAGGCAGAAATCACTGCGACCTGACAGGCGTACATTTGTATATTTATAGTTGTTTTGCTGCACACTGGAAACATTTACTTATCATGCAACACTTTGCAATGCAGAGTTCATGAACTTTCACTCTGGATTTCCCCCTAAAAAAAAAATCACTGAAGAACAGGTAGCAACAAAGAAAATACACAAAACTAACTCCAGCTGCTAAACCTGAAATGCAGTTATACCATGAAAATAGGGCAGCGCTATTAATTATTATTTTAATAATATTATGCTTCTCTACTCGTGTAAAGACTGTAGCCATGCCGCAGTTTTGTAGAATAAAAGCTGTTTAACTGGTTTAGTGGTTAGCATGGTCGCCATCTCAGTTTAGCTTGTTAGCATGCTAATGTTAGCTCTTTAGCAGCAACCATGTGATATAGCTGTGTGCCAGGCATTTTGACTTTGCACATGTTTTATGGTAACTACATTAAACCTCATTTCTATAGCTCAGTGCGACTTTACTCTCTGTGTATTGGGTTTCTATTGTGGAAAGAAACTGAATTTTTTGTTATAGCCTTCAGCGCTAAGCGAGCTAAACCAATTATTTGGAATATTTGGCCTGGGAAAATTATCAGTACAAAAGCCACTTGGGAAACGTGACAGGGACAATGAGCCCCAACACATTACAAAAGCAACCAAACAGTTCCAAAATCATGTCAATCTCAGGAAAAAAGTACCCATATAATCAATTTAATCTGATACACCTCCTACCTCTGTAAACATATAGTCAAATTTTAACTTTTAATTAAACAATTAAAAACATCTGCTGATATACTTCCTCAAAACCATAAAGTGAAACGTCTGGGAATCACAAAAGGATCAGTTAAAAGTTAATAAAAAAATCTAATCACTAAAATATAAAACATCATTAGATGAAAGATGATAATATTAGATGGTGAACTGCTGATATATCCCAAAACTCAAGAGGTAAATGAATTAAAAGCTGCTGCTGTTTGTCCCCAGTAACTGCAGGTACTGAGTGTGATTACTCTGTAAATACTCAACATGTTGTAACTTTACACTGAGATGAAAATAGCTCCTCTTCAGTGGGGAAGATGCTTCCACCAGGAACAATTAGAGGCTCCTGAGGTCCCCTAATTGATATAAATGAGCTCCACCTGTCCACACAGACTCAGCACCTACTCAGGAAGCTGTTTTTCTCAAAGTTATTCTAACAGCTGTTCTTTAACAACATGCTTCCATAGCAATATCAACAATATCTAAACTTAGCACAAAAAGTAAGGAAACTTTGTTTTGGTCGATTACTTCTTTGTTGTAATAATTCTTCTTGGCAATAAATCTTGTATCATTGGAAAGCCTGTTTATTTCCCCTTAGATGGAGATACATTTGCGAGGAAAATGCTTTTGTCTGTTGAGAAGCAGAGTCGAGTATGTGGGTTGTGCCCATGAAAAACTTGGAGAAATCACCTCTGCCAATGCCAAGCAGCTTATTCTGGTATCAGCTCGTTTGGTATCATTTATTTGACCAGATGATCAAAGTCCACGCGATCGTTGTTATGTTGGAGGATAGAATTTGGTCCAAAACTGTGGAGATATGGGATTACCCCTGGCTGCAGAGACTCTCTGCATTAAGATGCCTCCAGTGATGACAAGCCAGATTGTCAGCACCAGGGTACCAGAAGCTCAAAACAAAAGTCAATAGCAGAATAAGCTGTTTGGCTTATTTTGAGAACATTTATAAAGTTTTTTTTAAAGGCACAACCCACATACTCAACTCTGCTGCTCAACCCATGAATGGATTTCCAATGGTATCAAATTTATTGCCAAGAAGCACTTTTGCAACAAAGAAATAACTGACCAACCAAAATTCTCCTTACTACTTAGTTGTTGTGCTAAGTTTATTTTTATAATTTAATTGATAAGTGTTAATGAACACAATATGCAGACATGTTTATTATAAAAATATAAACTGAAAAGCTTCAACCATCTTCTCTCTTTCCTAACAATATACTATTACAATTTAGTTCCTGACTGCCTGCAGACAGAGTGGTGTGTGAGGTAGCAGACAAGATGGCAGCTATTCAGTGTGGACGGGTAAACTGCCAGTTGGAAGAGAAAGATGTCGACAGATGGCTTCTTCCTGGAAACTGACTGTACCTTCCACCTCACAGTGGCTCAGTGTCTTCAGGAGTAGGAAGTAGGAACAGAGTTTCAAGTGTTTGTTAATTTCAGAGGCTGCAGTTAGGGGCTTCATTCAGATAACACTGAATGTTTGGTCTGAATGTGGACCACATCTGCAGTTTTCCACTGGTCATAGTTGGCATTAACTCAGGGGGAGTCCGGCTGCTTGATTTCACCTCTGATCCACCTAAATGGTCCAGATGTCTGATGTGTTGGACATCTGGCCCAAACAATAATGACTGTAACCCACATCAAGTCCAGCTCATATTATTACTATGATAGCTTGATGTGAGCTTGGGTAGATTAGTGGCTAACAGCTCTTTTTCTTTGTATGCCTGGAGGCACCAGGGTAATTCTGAGCTGAGGCAATCAGCAGATTTGACACACCGGGCTCAGTTCAGTTCAGCTTCCTGCCTCTCTCTTGTTCTCCTTCCTGTTGGGAACTCCACAGTTTCCCCATTTAGTTTAGCTTATTACCAACAAAACATGGCATCTCACAATAGTCACAGAACCACGTTTACACCACTGATATTACATCTGTACTACTTTTAACATAATAAATGGTTGAATTCAGCATGAAATACTGTGTTCTTTCCATTTCAGTTGTAGCATAGGACCCGGACATCACAGCCAGGAAGATTATTATGAAACAAAAGGGGGATCTTAAAGTGACTGCATGTATCTTTATATACAGTCTATGCTTAAATACAGTGGTTAAGTATGAAAACTCACTGTGCACTTTATTAGAAAACACCTATGAGACCTGCATTTCTTATAAAGTGCTCAGCATGTAGTAGAGCTACTAGTAAGTACTAAAATGGCTAAAGGCAGCAGACGGATATAAAGTGACCCCTGCAGCCTCACATCCATTCACAGCTCACTGAGCGTGTCCGTCACTGAGTATTAGTGACCACACAACCCAGTACCATAAATATGGTGAAATCTTTAGCACAAGCACAAGGTGAAAAGTAGGAGTTTAGCCCTGCATCTTTAAATCAAATCAGATTCTGTAAATTACCAGTCATATTATCAAAATGAGCAGATTTGTGCAAATCACTGACTAAAATAATGATAACAAAAAAATAATAACAAACCAGACACTGGCATGAATGATTAAAGCAGCTAAGCACTGAGCAGTGTTTTCCCACTGGAACACTATATTTGTTTGGGGCTTTCGGTGTAATTATATATCTTCCAGTGTGGTTACAGTTGCTAAAAATTGTCTACCCTAGGTCCTCATAGTGTCAGTGAATTGATGTTCTGATTGATAAATCCCACCTGTGACCTCAACAAACACCTAAATGAATAGTGTTCAAGGCTAACCAATGTGTTACGCCATGACATTAGTCAGTGAGAATACTTTAGCCTTCTTTCTGGCTCAACTCGAGCCCAAATTTTCAAAATTAACCTTATGTTGTTTTCACCAAGAACAAAAACAACCAAGTCAGCCCATAACGTTAAGTTTAGTAAGGTCACAGATCAAAAGTTTTCTTGGGCTGTTTCTCTATAGGCTTATATGCAAGTCTTTTTGAAACCAGAGGAGCTGCGCCCTACTGTTTATGAGAAAACAAACCCCCACAAGTGTAAGAAAATTCTGCACTGAGTTCACTTCTCAGACACAGACAGCTTTTATATACAATCTGCGAAGGAAGCATTCAGAGACTTCAGCTGCAGAAAAGTACAGTAAAGTCAATTTATACAAATGTACTCCAAAAATAACTGTGTGTACTTTTTTGAATTAAAAAAAGGCACGTGCTAGTGTTAGTTACAATACTTTATTTTGTGTGCGTCATAACTCCCCACAGCTGTGAGATCACAGATTAATGTAAAACTTAAATCTGGCCTAATATATGTATAAGTATAAATACCGTTCTTTAAATAAGTCCTGGTACTCTGCTGTTTTGTAATGTCTGTTTTTTGTCCCGCCACCATCGTCTTGGAGCCTGCTGATGGCGAGAGATATTCTGTCATTTTGGCATGTGCCACTGGATCTTTGTGGAGGGTCCTTTCGAACTCTGCAGCAACTATGTGTGCATACATGAGGGAGTATGCAAGAGTGATTAGCTGTTAAAAAAAGATAACATTTTTAAATATAATTGAATCTGTTGGCCAAAATATTCGCACATTAAGTGCTAATAGAAACCTCGTTATTGCAACATTACTCAGAGGTCACGTTGCAAGAAATGGTAGAGAGCTCAACTATTTTTCTGATTACTGCCCAGTTTCTTTTTCTATCAAATTAAATAAGTCACTTTTTAAAAAAAATAGCCCTCAAAGAGTCCTGAGCTGTAGTCTGAACTTTGTTTACAACTTTTATGACCAGTTGATCGCTCACCAGCACAAAATGCTAGTATCAGCAGTACAGTATGTAATCCAAGCCCCACAACTAAAGCTAGGTGTGGTACATATATACACTAACCCTTTATACCCAAGCACTTGCTTATGAGGTGTGCCATATTTATATCCATGGAGGCATTTGACACCACTGCTGACGCAAGATGGATCGAGATCTGTGATCTCGAACTGTTGGCGGCTCTTAGCGGAGCTAAGGCTCGCAGGAGGCAACAGAAAGAGAGAAAAACAGCAAGCAGATTACTGTTTTTGAGCACAGCTGTGTGGTGTATGGGTAAGTATTTGATTTCTGTCTGCAGGAAAAAAAGAAGAATCTCTATCTGGGTGTTTGTGACCAGTTAGGAAAGACGGGGTCTGACAGCAGTAAGGGGGGAGGGGGACAATCAGCTGTTGCATTCCCCCGCGATTGTGATACAGCAAGAGTATGCCTGTCCATATTTAGTCAGGGCTCCTCCGTGACTACAAGGCCCCTGTGTGTGCGTCATTTACACCCTGTCCTGCCACACAGGTCCTCCTCCAGACGCCCAGCAGCCAGTCCACAAAGCAGAACAATGTCCACAGACTGTCTGAGTGTCAGCAAACACTTTGACTAACTGGGCTTGAAGAGGCCTGGTCTGAGATCGCATGCAGTGTGCTGGTTGTATGTGTATTTTTAAACCCAAGACATCACTGCCAAAGGATCATAGTGTGAGGAAACCACTGCCAGGAACAGATGTGTCATGTCTCCTCTGCTTATATAATATTGGATTTCAGTTTAATATCCAGGACTACAGAAAGGCTGTTTTGTTAGGACCAATGCAACAATATAAAAATACTCCAGTGCAAGCAAAGCACAGATTTTAGAGGGTGCAAAGGACTTTAAAATGTCAAAAAGAGAATAAGCAAGATGTAATATTATTCTAGTGGTTGTCTACTTAGGATCAAAAGATAAATTTGAGGTGCTGTGACATAGTTAAACTCCTAAAACTAAAGAGCATTCCATGCACTTTTGCAAGGAACCCCTCAGTCACTTACACCTGCTCCCTATCAGCCACGGCTGCTGCAGATAATGTGCACTGATACCAATCAGAATTTTAGACTACTGCAAAAACAATGAATCCACTTTTTCAGTTCAATTCAATTTCAATTCAGTTTTATTCATGTAGCACCAAATCACAACAACAGATGCCTCAAGGTGCTTTATACTGTAAGGTAAAGCCTCTGAAATAATACATAGAAATCCCCAACAATCATATGACCCCCTATGAGCAAGTGCTTTGGCGACAGTGGGAAGGAAAAACTCCGGCAGAACCAGGCTCAGAGAGGGGCGGCTATCTGCTGCAACCAGTTAGGGGTGAAGAGGAGGAGGGCAGGACAAAGACATGCTGTGGAAGAGAGATTAATAATAACTGATGATTAAATGCAGAGGAGGTGTATAAACACACATTGAGTGAGACAAAAAAGTGGAAGTCTGGAAGTCCCCTGCAGCCTAGAGTTATTGCAGTGTAACTAAGGGATGATTCAGGGTCACCTGATCCCGAAAGTTTTAAGCCTAATCTTAAAAGTAGAGATGGTGTCCGTCTCCTGAATCCAAACTGGAAGCTGGTTCTTCAGAAGAAGGGCATTTATAAACAATACTTTACATTTCCTCTGCCATTTGATTTAAATGTTTGGACGCTGAGTGTATAAACCCCTGATATGTCAGTGGCATGTACATTGTTTTCTGCTACATCTTGCAATGCATTTTGTCTCACTTTGCAGGTACCAGGCTGGCTGTTGATACTGATGTTGATGATGAATCCTCACCCAGTGAGTATTCACCATAAGGACACTGAATAGATGCATGTTTTGCATCACTGAAAAAGGTTGCCATTTATACGGAGATTATTTGGTCTTACCAGACACACAAAGTGGTTCAGACTGCACTCGTCAAGGAATTTGAAGTGCTGTGATATGGTTAAAGGAAAATCTCATGCTTGAGCTAGTTGCTGGTAACAAGCTCATTCAACAGGAACTTTTAAATATAAATGATTTATCAGCCCAAGCACATTAGCAAAAAGACTCCACGGTCACTTGGACCTGCTCAGAGTCAGCCCTGGCCTCTGCTTTTAATGTGTGCCAGTAAAGAGGATTACAGCCAGAGCTATCTCCTGCCCAACCCATGCCATTTCATTTATTTATTTATCTTTTGGATTGTGCTTCCTACGCATGCAGCAAAAGAATTCCATCTGAAACTTGAATTGACAGAAGGGAAACATCTTTTTCTCGGTTGGAGTCTACTGCCTAGTTTGACCCAGTCTCACCTAGCCTGGACATGAAAAGGACTGACAGATCGTTCTCAGTTCTGTGGATGGTGTTCGATGGAAAATAATGCTGCCCTTATTCTCTGCGGGTCCCACTAACTCTGCAGAAAACTCGCTATACAAGAACTTGCACCAAACAGGGCTATTCAAAGTTCATTTTAAAAAACGTAGTTTCTCTTGAGTCTTTTTAAGTGTTTGTTTTTACCACCTGGAATGGCCATGGCTAATGCTTGCTACATTAACGCTCTCCATCAGTGACATGTAAGACCTAATTATAGTGCAATTACACTTTATTAGATAATCTAATGTTTGGTGGAAATGCGAAGTAATCCTAAAGAAGACACTGTGTGCACAAGGGACTGTATGCAAGAGTGATTAGATGACAGCATCTTTAAATTTAATTTAATCTGTTGGCCAAAATACACGCACATTAGGTGCTAATGGAAACCTCATTATTGCAACATTGCTCGGAGGTCACATAACAAGAAATAGTGCAGAGAGCTCATCTGTTTTTCTAATTACTGACCCGTTATTTTATTCCTCTCAAATTAAACAAGACAGCCCTCAAAGAGTCCCGAGCTCCAGTCTGAACTTTGTTTACAACCAGTTTACAACAGTTTTTATGGACGGTTAATGAGCCAAAAGTACTCAGAATCCTAAAGAGTTAATATGTAAATAGTAGAAGTCAATTTAAAACGTAAACAGTAACTCAAACTGCCAAGTAAATGTAATGAAAACAAAAGTTTGCCTGTAAAATGCGGTGCAGCTGATATTTCAGCACTGACCTTCCAGCACTTTTTTAAGGCTCTTCCTGATGACAGTTGTGTTTAAATATGAAATCTGCTTTTCTCTGTTCAGACTTGCCTTAGGTGATCCTAAAGCACTGACACAATGAGTAACTCTCATATACTGCTTATCTGTGCAGTACAATATTTAGATTTCAATCTGCAGGGACGGGGGTCTGCAGTCCATCAGTGCAAGTCTCACTGCTGTAAACACTCAGCCTATTTCAGGTCTTGAAGACGACAAAAACACCACCGCCTTGTATGGTCAGACAATCTGAAGGTAGACATGTCTGTGCACACATGAATCACATAATAAAAAAGGATTTCCTGCGTTAATTTTAAATCAGATTGTGCTGCAATGTGTGAGAGAAAGGTTTAAATCTATGAGACAAATCGGGGTAGCCATTAATCACGATAAGGACTTAAACATAATCACACTCATGCATTATGTGCTCATCCAAAAGGTTTTTCACATAGTTAAAGGAATAGTTCGGCACTATGGGAAATGCTGCTTTTATACTTGGCAGTTAAATATGAGGGCAAAGCCAGGAGCCACACGGATTCATATAAAGACTGCAAAGTGAATAAGAGGATAGGCCACTGAGACATCACCCACTGGTTCATGAACTCTCTCTTTTTGATTGTGTTTTGGAGCCAGACGGGCTTTTATTTGGAGGAGAGGGTGGAGTGTTATCAGCTATAACCTGTAGGCCTTTACATGCCATATACAGATGGAAATGCCTGCTTAGTGTAAGTAATCTCTCTACCTAATTTTGTGACTTTTGGAGTGTTTTTAATTAATTTATCTGACAGATAATATGGCTCGCTGTGGGGATGTTAGCAAAAACAGACCTTCCAAAAACATTTGTGGCAGGCATCTTTGTCTGTGCATTGCAGCTGCACTGTTTACGGATGCAGCTTGGTAACCAAGCTCGGTACTGCTGGCTTAACTTAGTACTCCCACCTTCTCATCTAAATACAATCAGCAGCCAAAAAACTAAAGTTCAGGCTTCAAAAGGCAAAGTGTAGAAACCACTGAGTGCCAGTGTCCATCTTTTATATGCAGTCATACCATTAAATACATTTTCCCTTCTAATTGGATTCAGCAAAGGCCATTTCTGGCATCACAGGGGGTTATAATGGGGTCAGACTATGTTTGTGTGGGGCAGGTTACAAATGCTCAGAGGAATTTAGCATGTGAAGGACATTTCCTGTGTGAATATATTCCTTGTAAATAAATACATACATAAAAGGAAGTTGTTTCTTACTCTCATGTGGCCTCTTTTTTTTATTTCACTAAACTGTTTTTAACTGTTATTTCAGTTTCTTTTTTCATCTAGAAATCCTTTGGGTTTCAGCGGGGATGCATCTATCAACTGAAACATCTCTGAGCTGCAGGTTTCTTGTGAGACTAAAAAACAAAGAAAAACAAATTTTCTGATCTTTGTCATAGCTGAATTTGATTTTACTTGTGGTATTTTTCCACTGAAGCCTTCCCAAATTGGCATAGTTTGTTACTTGTAGTTTTCCACCTTGGAAAAGACATTAACATGTTTTCCTGCAGGACTCCCAGGATGACAGTCCCTGGTGGTTTCCCAACAGTCTCTCCATTAAAAATATTTAAATTTAGAAAACTAGACGCAATCAAAATGTGGAACATGATCGTTGCAGAACAGGGGAACAAAGGGTAAAAATGCTGTGTAGTCTTGCATAAAATGATACTTCTGGCTACAAATACTCCAAAAGGTCACCTGTTTTACTTCCAGTCTTTGGGTGTAATAAGCTGAAATCTGAAGGCTGCAGATTTAGTAGTATGGGGTCAGCATATTACCCAAAGGCGCTTGGGCACGATGATGTGGAGTTTCGGAGTCAGGAATTTGAACCACTGGTCAAATGATTATTGGAAACCTCAAACTATTAAAATCAAAAACTCTGAATGACCCGACCTCTTACAATGACACACAAATATAAGATTACAGCATCTACATCCACACATGCTTTAGCGTTTTCACACCAGGCGGAGCATGGCTGCAAGGATCCTGGGATCCCAGCAGGGAGTCATTTCTGAGAAGTCGTTTTCAAGGCCAACAGTGGTGAGCTGGAAACTGATACTGTGGAGCTGCTTGCTTCATTCCAACTATTGTAAGATACATCAACATTTTGACAACTGCAGGGAGTAAGAGTGTCAGATTGTGAATCATCTGAGATTTTCGCTAAAAGGCCAGCGTAGCCATTACTCAAATACCCTGCACGACTCCATGATAAATACTCTTCTGTTCACAACTCAAATATCATGTTAATTATTCAGCTTTAGAGATTTGGGATTTTTTTCTTTTTCATGGGGATGATGAGACTTATGGGTTCCCCTGTTTCTAGTCTCTGTGTTAAGCTATAAGCAAACTCATTTAGAAAAATCCGGAGATCTTCTGCTCCTCAGTGATTCAACTAAATCCTCTGTTGACTATGATCTGGGCTTGCAGCAGGAAGCACATATAGAGATTTCAGATATGTATTCTACTCCTAACGTTGAAATCAACTATCAGATATTCAGCCACTCCTGTAACTGAGTGCAGTGGAGCTCTAGGTCACTCCAGTCTCACTGTTTGAATATGTTGTACACAGTGCCAATTCAGGCAGATAAACTGAGCAACACACACTGAGAGGGAGAAAAGTTGTGCCTGTGAACTTTCCAGATTCACCACAAAAAACTAAACAGATAACCAGAAGAACCCACATGAATTTTTAACAATGGGTTGTCCAGTTTGTGCTATAATACAGTGATTAAAGGTGTTTCTGTTATAGGTTTATTTGGACTTGCAGGCAAAGCCATGGATGATTAAAATGACAGATGAAGGCTCAAAATAAATGTTAGTAGTATATGAACTGTTCCCTTCATTTACCTTCACGCAAACTGACCTTTAGCAAATCCTAGCACGATTTTAAACCTTTTAACCATTAAATTTACATATAAGTCACAGGGCTAAGCACCTGTTATAAAAACCAATGCTGCTGAAAGGTTCTGAAGGCATTTCCTGGATCATAAAAGACTCTTTTAGCCATCTGCATAAATAAATATCTCATCGGCTGTACTGCAAGGTTGCCAGACACTCGTAATTCAAAATTACATCCAGCATGTCCTTATTTACATTACTGAACATAATAGTAAAAAAAAGGAAAAGAAAAAATGATTTATAAACTGACCTTGTTTTAGGTCAAAATAATCACAAGCTGAAGAAAGGAAGGTGCAGTGTGATACATTGTTTAAAAGTGTTCAACATGTAACAAACCTTTTTTCGTCTAGATGACTGGAAAATGAGATAATTCGGGGAATATCTTCAGAAAGCAATAAGTGGTGTCAGGGTTGCCAGGTTTGCATGGCAAAAAACAGGTTGGTGCTTAATGAAAACTATCCAAGTTACCAAAGCTGGGAAGAAAAGGTGGACACTGTGTAGCTAAGACAACTACAGCAGATAATGTGTTTGTGTTTATGTGGATTATAGTTTGGGGGGTGCCCACATGCTTGTCTTTACTCACTTTTGTAGGATTTTTTAAATAATTGATTTTATTTTTGATTTATTTATAGATATTTCTGTCGCAACCACTGCAGTGAAAAGAAGATTGTCATTTCCATCTGCTGTGATTTATATTTGGTGATGTGGGCTCTCATCGCTCTTCCATGTGTATATCGGTAATGGACAAGCTAGTGAGAGCAGCAGAAGGACCCAAGGACAGAACAGAGTGGGCTTTAATCAAAAACAGATCTGATATTAAGTCAAAAACAACATGAAAAGAAGAGAAGGGGTGCAGGTGTAGTGCAAAGCAACATGCTTATGTGCAGCTACTGCAGGGAGGCTGAAGCACCCACATGGGATTTTCCAGTTGGAAGGCACTGATATCTGCTGATCTGCTGGGTTTGTGCCGAGTTTGACTGTTTGACAAAAAATAGACTTGTGCAAACACTTCAAAAGTAGCCAAACTCTACAAAAACAACAGACCTAGCGACCCTCAGTGGTATTTAATAGCTTTCTGGTTATGTTAAAGATCGCTGGAGATTTATCCAGCCATCCATTTTCTTGACAGCTTATCCTCACTGCAGGGGGCTGGAGCTGATCTTAGCTGCAACTGGGCAACAGGCTGGGTATACCATAGATAAATTACAAGTCCTTTGTAAGGGAGACAACCACTCACACTCACATTCACACTTAAGGCTAATTTCGAATCACCAGTTAAGCTAAGAAGCATGTCAAAATTATAGTTTTGCTCTGCGGATAGAAAAAATACCCATAATAGACCAAGCATGATAAAAAAAAAGGCATGAGAGGAATGATCTCTCAGGTGGTTTCTTACCTGGAAGCAGCAATCTCTGCCTTCTGCTTGGCGATGGCTGCAGCCCTCTGAGCACCCTCCACCGCCCGCTCCACCTTCTGCTTGATCTTGGTTCCCTTCAGCTGGATCACCCTCTTCTTCATGGCTTTCACCAGCATGTTGTTCATGTACTTGCCTTCTTCCTTCCCTCCCTCAGCGAATGTGGTGCAGCCGTAGCCGTGTCTCTGGTTATTGAGCCACTCACCCTCGTACTTCAGCCCGCTGGACCTCTCGCTTATTCCATATCCTGAGCGCTTGTCATTCTTCCACTCGCCCATGTAGACCTCTGTGGTGGTGGCGTCAATGTCAGCCTCCACTGGGGGGAAATCCTCGGCTCCAGCCAGACTCTCGTCCCCAATGCTGACTGTGGAGTTGGTGTCGCTGGCGTTGGAACTGAGAGCCGAATCCGGCCTCAGGAAGCTGATCTTGCTCTTCTGGCTGGACAGCGATGTGCTTGAGTCGGACTTCTTCAGCTTACCCAGCAGGGAGCTCCTGCGAAATAGGCCCTTCTTCTTGTTTTTAACAGCCTCAGGGTCCACCTGGAGTGTGAGGGCGAAGCCTCCTCGAGATGGCCCCAGCTGGGTAGGAGTGGCGACGGGTGTCTCCTCACCTGAGGCATTGGTGGTGGTGATGATTGGGACGTCTTGCTGCAGGACGGTGCCGTTGCTGTGCTCGCTGCGAAGGGAGGTCAAGGAGGTACGAAGAGGGGAGCGGACAACTGCCGCCATGCCGTAGGGGACGCTCTGTCGAACACCATAGCCGTGCCGCATCCCACCAGTGAACTGACCCTGAAAAGTACCTGGAAACCATTAAAAAAAAAAAGTTAATATTTTGTTATTACACTGCAGATCGTGAGCACGAGGTATTTAACCCTAGAAACGTGGTTCCACCTTGATTTGGATGAAATCAACACCAAATCATCTACAATGGGAAAGATTGCACAACATTTTCTATGGACATAGAAGACAGATCCCACTAACACTGGAAATCATAATGACATTTACACACCTCCCTTATCTTTTGTTCTGAGAATGTTTTTAAATCTTAGAAGGAAGTTCTCATAGAACTTTAAGATTTCGAGATGCAGATTTTATTGACTTCCCCATCCTCGTACACTTTTATTTCTGATCAAGCAATTGCAAAACCACTGGAACTGCAAGAAGGTGGTTTGAACAGCTTACTATCATTAAGAACTTTGTAACAGACTTTGGGCAGAAAGCACAGGATTCTTTTGCTTTTATTTTGCAATTATTGCTGTTAAACATTCCAGTCACACGTGACAGTGAGAAAATCCAGTTAATCAGGACACAGTCAAGAAATTACCAAGAGGGAGAAGCCCTGTGACAGCGTGACTGATGGATGGACAGGGAGCGCAGCAGCATGTGCCGCCTGTTCTTTCTTTTTTTTTATTCTCCCTGTAGTTTGTGATTCATCCTGTTTACTGTTTGTTGTCTCTCCTTTTCCGTCTTTGCTTTCCACTCACTCACCAGTCAGTTACAGTAGCTCCCTAATTCTGGGTGTGTATGAGGTCTCTTCCTGTTAAAATGGAGCACTTCCTCCCAGTCACTATCAAGCGCTTGCACACAGCGTGATCATGTTGATCTTACATTATAAAGCACCTTGAGATAGCTTGTGCGCTATGTAAATAGCACCTGCAAAAAAAGTATGATTTTTATTTGTTGTGCCGTCTGTATTATGTGTTAAACTGTGTTAAACCTACATCATATCTTATACCCTATCCTGATGCTCACTATCTGAGAAATGTTACCTAACATCACAGCTATACAGACTTCAACACCTTTGATAAGTCTGTCTGTTAAGAATATGCGGTATAAACACATTATATTGATTAGCAGAAGGATAATGGCTCAGAAATAATTTAAGAGGCTGCAACTATCTCTAATTTGTTCATTATATTAATGCAACAGCATGTGATGCTTTCATAACTCCTGCAATAAATATATTGACTCAAAGTCAGCTCTTAAGTTTTTGCTTCTTTCTGTGTCTTAGTAGAAGTTACTGATCAGCATTGGAAACACACCAGCTCACAGGATGCAAATGCAAATGGCATCACCCACTGCAGCAGGGATTCAATGCATTACCATAAATTAAATTGAAGATTGTGAAAATAGTAAATCTTAGCACCTTAGCTTCATTAGCATGTTAATAATGCCATTCTTAACATGTTAGCCTGTTAGCCTGTTTGAGTCTCCTGGAGACTGTTGTTTAAACGTTCATTTCTGCCAAAATGTCATGGATATCTTTAGAGTGACACATCTCATTCAGTAATACCCTCGCTGACAAGTCATCTTAGTGTCTGTTCTCATGCTAAAATTGATGTGTGTGGATTACAGTGACAGCAAGGCCTCAGCCTGCAAGGCCAAGAGGGCACCAAGCATGTGGGCTATTATTAAATCCTGACATCTGGTGCTCTCACACCCACCCGCCTCCAACCACATCTTCCAACGCACCGCACCTCAAAGCTGATGAGTCAGCGGTTAAGGAGGGAAACCACTGCTGTTGTACAAACACAATTAATGTTATTTGTCTAACTCATTTTGTTAAGTAAGTGAGCTGACGGGCTAAGGAGAACCACCAGAAGCGTCCAGAGAAAGTGTAAGAAAAACTGCACACACAAAGTTCAATAATAATGTTTCCTTCCTGATACACTGTTAACACAGTGGCTGCATTCATAAATAATAAAAAATGGCATTATATACAATGTATAACACTTGAGAGGACTAGTACTGCTGCACAACTGCTCACTTTACTACACGTTTTGTATGAGTAGTACTTTTACTTGTGTAAGACGTAGACTTGAGGGCATTTCTTTTTGTGTTTTTATTAATTTTGAGTACTTATTTTGCCACTGTGAGGTGTAGTGTAACAAACTGGAAACGTCCCTGTAGGGGTTTTTAGCTCCAACAAACTCTGAGCACCTCTTGACTGACAGCAGCAGGGTGGCGTTTTCTTCTTATTACAGAGGCATCATTAAAGACCACCAAGTTCATCAGGCCGGTCTGTTTTGCACTCACGGATTTGTCTCCAACAATCTTGGCTGGAGTTTGCTTGTGATGTTGCACAATTTACAAGTAGCACAATAGTAATAAAGTACTACACTTCAGGATTCCACAACATTTATTTTATAGCTATAGATAGCAGTTAAAACCATGAAGGTCATGATGTGTTCAATTCAGCTTTTAAAAGCACATTAAGAAGCTGAATCACCCGAATCTCATACAGTTGTTAAGTGCACCAGTAATCTCAGCAATACTGACTGAAAATCCTCACACTAGTAACTTTTCCTTATTGAAAGGACTGTTGTGAAGAGGCTCAGCCACATGACGACCTCTGACCCTACTGTGGTCTGCTGCTGCAGTTTTAATATATACAGTATATCTCTTTAGTTACCTTAGCCATCTTGATTAATATTAAAATAATCTGAATACTCCTAACCCTGCAGAGGCCTGCAGCAGCAGCGGCAGCATTTTCTTTTAGTAGTAACTATGTACATTTATTTCAGTATTTTACTGAGTACAGTAACAAAAATACTCAAGTAAAGTCCTTCATTTATCTATAATTAGTTTTATTTAAAGATTCAGAAACCCGATTACCCTGCTGCAAGATGAATCTGCAGTTTGACCACAAGCATTTGCTCATCTCAGTGCCATGTACTCGAGTACAAATAAGTACATGTACTCAAACATAGATAAGTAGATGTACTTGAGCATGTGTACTTATTTGCTGTAGTACAGTAAATGGTAATTTATTTGATTATTTCTATATTTAAGGAGTAATACGTTTATCAGCACTAGCTTTAGAGGGACATTAGCATTTTCACTGACTATAAGTAACTCTTTTCTGTGGTAACTAAGTACATATACTCAAGTATTTCACAATGGTTTTGAGGTACTGTTTCTATATGTAAAGAGTTCTCCATTTAAATAATCTGAATCGGTAGTTTTAATGTGCACGTCTTTCTTTAAATAGATATAAATAAATATCCTCCTGTATAGATTTTTATAGAGGTAATAATTTCGCTTTTCATTGCACTGTTTATGTGGCAACTTTAGTGTTTTCTTACATTTATTTACGAATTAAAGTATCGAGTCTATCATACAAGTCTTGTAAAGAAGTAGCCTTTACAGACTAATGATAATTATTAGATACATATGGCATACAAAATATGTGATATTCAATTAAAACAACGAATACTTCACATATCAAACTTCTAACAGCATATTATCGAAAAATATAAAAACATAAAAGTGATTTTTTCCCCCACTTGTTGGTCCTTGTGGACAGATTTAATGCGTGTCTCACCTCCATCCGCATACGTCTCTGTGCCATATCCATCCTGGAGCCCGTTATTCCATGTCCCCTCATACTTTGCTCCGCTGCCAACACTGATCCGGACGCCATATCTCCCTTTGAATCCATGAGTCCATTCCCCTTTGTAAATCCAGTGTCCTTTGGTTTCTACTCCCAGACCGTGACGCTTCCCCTGCGACCAGTATCCCTCGTAGGTGTTCCCGCTGGGCCAGGTGTAGACTCCCACCACCTCGAAGCCGTAGTTCCAGGAGCCCGAGAACTCGCCCTGCCCTTTGGGTCCGGTGCAGATGCCATGGCCGTGGGCTTTGCCCCCCTCCCAGCCTCCGCAGTAAGCTCCACCGTCATCAAACTCAAAGCGACCTCCACTCATTCCTCACCGCAGAAAAACGCACAGAAAGTAAAGCTGAATTTTTTTCTGTTACCTGTCTAAAGATAAGAGCTCCGTTAGTCTGACTTCACCTTCACCTGACATTAAAACTGGCAGGAGATACCCTCAGTGCTGAACTTGGTTTCTTCTTTGGAAGTTGGTTTGGGGATTTCTGAGCGTGTCCATGAAGCTCCGGGGCGCACTTTACACTTTATTCTGTTTTTCTCCCTTCTTTTCTCCGGATTACTCCACTGTCTTATTGGATTCGTCGATTAAGCTAATTAACTACCCACTCCACGGATTCCCTCCAGGATAAATTATACTTCGTTGCAAATTTGGATCCAATTACCGGTTACTGAATCGGAATTGTTTCTGTATTTCTGTCTTGAAAAGCCAGGGATCTTACATGGCTTTACCAGGTGGCCACAGAGAAAAGCCCCTTTCCCCCTGTCCCTGCCACCCAGCTATCTCCCGACAGTCGCTGCTGTTGGAAATATTTTAGCAGACCTAACAAGGCGACCAATCCACACACACACCCTTCCAAAAATACAACCCAATCCTTACTCTGCTGCCTGCAAGGAGCCATGCCAGAGAGTCTTGCCACTTCGGGACAGGACTCTGCTCTCTATAGGTTTTACTGCTGCACACACGGTGCGCCCAGTTAATGCAGTTGGAGCGCAATTATTCTCTAATAGTCTGTTAAGCTTCAGCAGAGAGATATGTGAGCGCACATGCACCACTGTTGCATCCAATTCATCTTCCTGTATGACGGAAAAGCGCCCGTGGTTCTCGTGACATTAAGTCAAGTGCAATATTTCCAGTGCAAATTAGGCTTCAGCATGTGTCTCTGTGGTTTATTTCTCCATAAATGTAGGCATGCATGTAGATCCCTTTTGGTACCATGTGTGCTGCTAGTATGTTATATATTCCTGTTTTACTAGGAAAAAAATGTTTCTCTGTCTAGTTTCTTCTGCTTTCTGTGTTCCCCTGTCTCCGTCTTGTCTGTCATTTTTTTTTTTACAGTTTTTTTTTTTTCAGTTTTACTTTGAAAGTTAGTTTTGATGTATTTTACTTCCCTTTTCCTCCTTTGTGGTTGTATCCCTCATCCTCATCAGTTTCACTTGTTGCCCACCTGACTGTCATCACTAATCACACTTATCTGCTACACTCACTGGCCCCTTTATTAGGTACAGCTTAGTAGTACAGGTTTGAGATGATTGGAGCTTTGTGATATGGTGCATTACCCTGCAGGAAGCAGCCATCACAAGATGGGAATACTGTTTCCATTATGCCACCACCAAAAACTTGACCTGTAAATACAAGGCAGGATGGAGCCATGCTTTTATGTTGTTTATGGCAAATTCTGACCCTACCATTCAGGTGAGGTAACACGAATGTCATCAGGTCTGGTTTTTCTTTTCTTTTCTCCTTCAAGGTTTGACATGTTGTACATCAGAGATTCTCTTCTGTATATAATGAGTTGTTATTTGAGTTACTGGTACCTTCCTATCAGCTCAAAGGAGTTCGATCTCTGGCATCAATAAGGCATTTTCACACAGAGAATTGGTGCTCGCTGGATATTTGATCTTTTTCAAACTGTTTTCTGCAAACCCTAGAGAGCACTGTGTGGTAAAATCCCAGCAGGTCCTTAAATACTTAAACCAGCACCAGCAGCTATGCCATATCCAAAGTCACTGACACCACCTTACCCATCCTGATGTTGAATTTGGACTTCAGCAGGTTGTCTTGGACATGTCTATATTAGTATATGCATTGAGTGTAAATGCAGCCTTGTGGTTGGCTGATTAGTTATTTCGAGTAAAAAGCAGTTAAACAGGTGTGCCTAACAAAGTGGCCAGTGAGCTTATGTTCCTCTTTCCGTCTGTTTTTGTCAGATTGTCTGCTTGTGCTCTGTGTGTTTACCTTGGATTTAATGTACCCCTTTTGTGGATTCTTGCTTTAACTCCCAGACTTTGTGTATGACTGTGTACTTTTGTGAACAACCATAAATTCTTTTTCTTGTTAATTTTTTTCCCCCGTGTCTTTTATTTGGGTCCAAAATCTGAGCCAGCGTAACAACAGGAGAAAAACAAATCCAACATAAACACTCACATTTATGCTCCTTCCAATGACACATCAGATCTGCATCAGTTATGTATCACTCTTCAGCCCTCTGCTGGAACGTTTTGGTAACAACAACGTATTTTGCTTGAAAACTTGAGTTGTCAATGTTTTGATGACTCTGTGCCAATTTTAGGAGCCAGCATATGAGTGAGGGCTGCACAAGGAAGTATGCTGTGTTTGTAACTTGTCCCTTTGTAGCAAAGGTTTGTCTAAATCTGAGTCAATTTATCACTGATTTATATTTCTGAAACATTAGTGAGGTGACATTTCTTGATCAGCTGCATCTATCAGTATTTAGCTTTAGTTAGCTTTGATTACTAAAACAGAACGGTTCAGTCTGAAGGGACGTGCTCCCTTGTTCTCATTCTGTTGTATCATATTACTTAATGAAGAAAATCTACCATGCAGACTGAATTCCTTGCTTATGGCGCCAGACAAAAAGTTATAGAGGTGCAGATTGTCTTGCAGACCGGACCTAAGAACACTGGGCTTAAAATATCCTAAATCAATTAAACCAACGGGTTTTGTAGACGAGTAATATGTACTCAGCTATTTTACTTGAGTAACAGTGTTCGTGCATTCATGTTAAATATCCTATTACAAGAAAAAGGTTTGCACTTATACTCCTTTGCTTAAGATAAAGGTAGAAAAATGCCTGTCTAACATACAATATTAAGCTTTTGATAGCTTGACCTTGATATTAATCGATTGCTATTTTAAACAAGTATTTGTTTTACTAATCTAAAGAATCCAAAATTGGGCAGTGGGGTCTGTTTTTGTTGCTTCCAAAAGTCATAACATGAATCTGTGATTCATAGGAAATGATTTTACCTGATTTTACTGCTTAAAACTGCTTTCAAGTCTTGGTAAGAACAACGTCTACTCTTTTTGTCTGAAATCTGAAAAATGTTAACTTCTGTTATTTGAGGTAGCAAGTCAGAAAGAAAGAATCTGAGCAGACGTCTTTAGCAGCTCATTGTCTCAGCTGCAGGCTCAAATATTTACCAGTTGTTTCCCTCAATCTTGAACAGTTACTGAAATAAACCCATGTGAAAGGCTTAGAGGAGGAATCATATGTGGAATATTTTTTTCTAAGGAGTCAAACTAAAGACCCAAGCCTCCCAGTTTATTCTTTAAAAACATGTTTAGTTATACATGTTTAAACTGTAGAGTCTCAAGCTAATAAAATAGGTTTAGGGACAGGATTGCTTAGACTTTGTTGGATAAAAATTAAACTATATTGAAATGTGCATAAGTCTTCAGTCCTCACAGGGTGCATTTAGAAAGGCATCTGAGCTACAACAAACAGAGTCATGAAAAGAACAAGGAGTCCTGTGAACAGATGGTAAGACCCCTGCAGAGCCCTGATTCTGCCTTCCTGGAGTCTGTCTGGGATTATACAGGAAACCAGCAGAGACTGAGACAGACTAAATCTCTGGTAAGTTCTGGACTGGGCTGGCATTTCTATAGCATTTTTGTTTTAGTTGTACAACCACTCGCTATTGCTAGAGTACAAGCCATGTCCCCAGGATATGGAACAACCAGCCCACACTATGTGCTAGGCTGCCAATGAGAGCTGCTGTTTTAGAGATTACACTCAATCATTCACCTTATTTTACCTGGTTACTCCAGTTTGTTTGCACGTAATTAATAAAAACATTTGCAAAAGTTCTCAACTTTTATTAGAATTTTTGCAGAGAAATGGCCTTTATAGTAAGCTGTTGCTTATGCGGTCAGTTTGGTAGAGCACATATTCACAGTTCATATTCAGTTCAGAGGCGCATAAATAAGTCTGAAAAATGATGCTCTTTAAAAAAAATACTATAACATCATACAGGAAAGTGTTTGTTGCTTTGCAAATTATTCTATTCGTTGTGTCTAACGCTGAAATAAACACTGAATAGCATCTTTAAAAATCAGCACACTGACTTAAGGTAGACTTCTGCACATAAACAGAAGTCAACTGTTATTGGATATTACTAAAAAGATGAATATAGTTTACTGTGCTGCATGATGTGTAACATTCTTTTGTAAAACCAATAATATAGTTATAATCTCGATGGTTATTAAGTCAAAAAGCAAAGAAATTATGTATTTATTTTCAGGGTTGGGGTTAGTTTCAATTATTTGTGGTCAAACGTTTACATCCACTGTGGCCCTCGATGTAAAATGAGTTTGACATGCCTGCCTTAGGAAACTGCACCTCAGCTACATGCTTTGGTAGCCATCAACAAGCGTCTGAAATAATTCTGACTGGATATTTCACCACTCTTCTTGGCACAATTGATAGAGCTCATTTAAATTGGTTGGTTTCCTGGCACAGGCCTGGCTTTTAAGAATAGTTCACAAATTTTCAATAGATTGTAATTACCAGAAAATTGGCCAGCAATAGTCAACCAAAAGGTTCACTTTGACCTGCAGGATGGCTTTGAAAAGCCTGAAAGCTATACTGAAGTCAATAATTACTTACTTTCATCCGTTCATTTTCTTCTGCTTATCCTATTCAGGGTCGTAATGTGGCTGGAACCTGTCCCAGCTTTCAGGGTACAACCTGGACAGGTTGCCAGTCTGTCACAGGGCTAACACAAAGAGACAAACATTCATGCTCACACTCACACCTACAGCCAATTTAGAAAAATGTCAGTTAACTGAAGATGTACTGAGGGGGGATTCTGGAGTACCCACAGAGAACCCACACAGGGACAAGGAAAACATGCAAAATGCACACAGAAAGGCCCCAAAGAACCTGTGACAGTGACAGTGCTAACCACTATGCTGCCTAATTACTTAATTCTGTTTCCATAAAATGCTTTTCTATTCTCGTGGCAAGGCCAGTTTTATTCCGCAGGAGACAAAATGGATGGAAATTGCAGTGTTTCTAGATCTAGGCACATTGTTTCATAAAGAAATAAAACACTGCTGCTGTTTAATTACAAAACCCTCTGCATGTGAAGCTTTTGTGCTTTTTCACTTTGATCTGACTCACAAATGTGGGAAAAAACAATTTGGAAATATTCTTGGAACATGACTTATTTTATGTAAAAGATGAATCGCCCATTAAGTGAGAAAAATATTAACAAGAAGTAATACCTTCTGTTGTTGTAGTAAGTTTTATCTTCTTCTTGGACAACTATTTTAGATTTAAAAAAAAAAAAAAAAAAAAGGATCTGGTCAAAGTATTTACTGTGAACTTCTAAGTTACTTTTTCTAAATGCTCCCTGTATATTTTAAGAAAAATCTGTCCTCACTAGTGTCCAGTTCTTTAAGTTGGGGTGTGTTAAAATATTTGGGGATGCATGTTGTTTTTATCTGGGCATTTAATTTGAGCTTTACCTCAGTTTACTTAGCAACTGTAAATAAAGTCCTTTTAATGACTTGACTGATTGGGGGGGAGGGGAATTGATTGTCCCAGTGCGTCATCTTGTGGTGTAAATTGGTATTACATGAAAGTGCAGCACGGCTCTACTTAAACTTCAGTTGATATTTTTTTTTCATTTTTATTAAAACATAAATGTTTTGGCTACTGTGTTACGTCCCTTGTTTCTTCACATTTTGTCGACATCTCAGTTAATTTCGGAGGACTTTAAACGATTTTAGGGTCACGGGGAATTAGGTCCTACGTGCCTTTTTAAGAGAGTAAATCAGGAGGCCAGAAGATTAAAAGTTATTGTGTAATCGTTTTACTGGTGTGGCTCGAGACTGAGCTGCACGTCACCCGTGGACTAAAGTGAGTTTGACACCTCTGGCCTAGTCCAAATAGTTTCCCGGTAACGGAAAGAAAAGCACTTGAAGTCTTCTGATTATTTAACGAGCTGCTCTTATAGGCAGACTACGTTCCACACTATGGAAATTTGCGTGCGTACTGTGGCCCACAGCCTCCATTGTCCTTACAGGAGCCGATTGACCTTCCACTGAAGCGCTCCCTGCGAGGGGTTTCCACGGCGCATGTTTGTGCGTAACGCATCATGTGATGTAATACGGTTACCCATCGATTTAATTGCAAGTGCAGCGGCATGCTCGAGTAAGTCGGTATTTGCATATGGATTAGGGTGTGCGTGTTTTTCCCTGGGAGGCGCGGAGCTGTCCCAAACTGATGGATGCTGTCGCTGCTGCCGCGTGAACCGGTGATGCTGCTGCGCTCGAGCCGCTGAGCTTTCTCTCTCTCTCTCTCTCGTTCGCTCGCTCTCTTTCCCTTTCACACACTCTCTCTCTCTCCATCCTCTCCCTCCTCGCTCCTCTCCTCCACACGCACAAAACGCTCTGTCATGGCGTCTTCCAACCATGTTACCCCTACCAACTGTAGCTGGTGGCCCATCTCAGCCATGGATGAAGACGGCAAAATCACAGACGGGGAGGAGTGCGAAGAACCGGCGGCAGAGCCCAAACCCTTCAACAAAGACAGGCTCGTTTTGTACCACTGGACGCAATCTTTCACCTCCCAAAAGGTAAAAAAAAAAAAAGAAAAGAAAAAAAAAAGGAGCAGAGCTTGAAAATGGAGGTGGCTCCAAGTCTCTTTGCATGACATGATGCTACAGCTTGGAGCTGCCTCTGTTTGTCTGCTGTGACCAAAGCGTGTTTGCATCAGTGCATGTTTGTCCTGCACATATACCTCCGGAATATGAATATCATCCTGCAGCTGGGCAGAGCTCCCGTTTGACGCTGCAGCACGGGGGTCTCATTTCTTCGACAGAGAGGAGTGTGTTTGATCAATATTCCATCATTAGTCACCGCATAGATCACCTTTCACATCTTATCTGCTTCCATCCTCGATTGACACGTTGGGGCTATTATCTGCCCATAATGCTGGTGAACGTGGTTAGGCTACTATGGGCTTTGACACATGACATCCTAAATAATTGATCAAAATGCTGTGCAAAACAAACTCCAAAGGCCATCTCCCACCTTCTGCAGCTGAATCACACCATATGTTCTTATTTTCATGCCTTCCTTCAGTCTACTTGTGATTTATTAACATGCATACTCCCACGAAATGAGCATGTGGTTATAAAATGTTGCACTGAAGCCACACAAATAACTCTGAAAACATAAATGATTATCATATGGAGAATTCAGTACCATGAAGCTGTAAATTAAAGAGACACTCCAACAATTAAACATGAAACCCCTTTGCATTTAAAAAGCATAGACTGTATGTAAAAGATGAACTCAGCCGTCATGAAATGTTTTGTCCTCATTTTGAAAGCCACGCTTCAGTGTTGCTTAGGCTGGTCGGGCACCTCTCGATTTTTGTAACCCTGTGCTGGTGGCGCGGCCGGCGTGGTTCGGTTGAAGACGTGAGTGTATCATCATGTCAGGTTTTACCATATTTCAATGACATATCAGTGCAAAAAGCTCAGATATTCTCAGATTATACAAAAATCCTGCACCATTTTTAAAAAGATAAAACTTTCTTGAGAAAACTTCATTTTAACTTCTTCTACTCCTTTGCTAGCACTGATGTGGTGGTTTTGTAATTGCGACACCAATTGTTCAGGAGAACAATGCACTAAGTATGACGCACAGCAGCGGTATATCTGTGAAATGGTTGTAGAGATGTCACCGTTGACTTTTGACACAACCAATCAACTTCACAGGTCCAATGCAAAGAAACCCTTATCATTTAATTAGTGCTAAACAACAGGCTAATAATATACTGGAATTTCACACACTAGAATTGAACCATAGACTTTCTGGACAGTAGGTAACGTGCAGTATTTGTCAAATAGTGCATCTATGATGCACCAATAGCATAAACATGGTGGAGAGGTCCAGTTCTGTTACTCCAGTTAGCAGACAGTGATTGGCGACAGCTCCTTTTGTCGTTCACACCGCCAACTCCCGTATCATGAAGCTTAGACCAAAACAGTTTCATTATCCAGGCTGAAAACATGTTTATTTGTGTGTTATAGTTAGGCATTTTAACATGGAAGTCTATGGGGACTGACTCACCTTTAAAGCCAGCCTCATATGGACATTAGAAGAACTGTACTAATTAGACAACAATAGTGGTTTGGCCCACTAAGGAGGAGAATGGTACCAGTGCTACAGCTGTAAAACCATAATATTCACCTTTAGGCTCAAACTGTCTATGTGCTGGAAGAGGTTCAACCAGTGTCAACTGGATATGCTCTGAAGTACAGTCACTGCACTCAAAGGTGAATGCACAGCAGGGTGCATGCGCTCTGGCCAATATAACCAACACACAGAAGCTATTTGCAAAGCGTTGTTTATTTTATGGAAAGGGTGCTTAAAGAGTTACTTTTCTCACTAGATAAAGCTGTAGCATAACAGATGGTGGTAATTAGACATTTTTAAAAGACTTTGAGATGTTGAGTGACAGGTGGTGCCTACCTGCCAGTCAAAGCAGCCATCTAATGCTTAACTGCTACAATTTAAAGCAATTAATCTGATGTCACGAAGGGCAATTAACTGTAGTCGTAAACCACAATCTGTACCAGGCTGTAAATGTGTTTATCTAAAGTGTATTTTAACATGGAAGTGGAGCTGGCCTCAGGAGGCCACCAAAGCAAGACGTCGTGAGAGTTATCCAAGCTTGGACTTGGACACCAGATGATTTTGAATGATGTGGATACTTTTATGTTTCATTACTCATTATTGCACATCTGTCACACAGATGTGCAAGAAAACTCCTTAAGAACTTCCAGAGTTTTAGAGTTTTTATGATACTTGAAGTTTAATTTTGGATAACAAACAACTTCTTTCACATGTAAACAAACCAGAGGTGACAGCATGCAAACGCTGTAGAAAAGGTGAAGGTCATGACATAATCACTTGCATTTCTGTGTTAACACGATGAGGATATTGTTCAGTGCGAGATTTAATATGAGGACACAGAGAGGGAAAATGCTAAAAGAACAAGTGGAGCTTTCCCTTTCTACTATCATGCTGCTTTATAGGCCGTATCTATTAGATCAAGTAGTTTGAGATTTGACCCACATAAGTCATTAAACATTTGGATTGTGCTGCTCAACTTGTCACACCTGTAAATTGATGTACATGAAAAGGTAAATTGCTAAGCTGCCCCTTTAAAAAGTGGACTCAGCTATGAAATGGCAATTGGGATTTCATCCTTTGTCCTCATCAGCCACCATCTGTGCCTAATGTGTGCACATGGATTACATGACTACGACTAGTATCTTTGTACACTCAGTGAGTTTTATAGATGAGTTGATGCACATAAAATAACTGCAACTACTTTTTAAAATTTTTAAATTATTCATTGGAAAAAATGTGCATTCTGATGACAACCCCTTACTGTCTGATAAATAGCGATGGCCATTTTCACCACAAGATTAATTTATAGTGAAAAATGCTTCAGTCTCTTAGGATTCTTTAAAAATTCAAGACTCAAGATGTGATTCAACACATAGATCTACCTTTCTGTCATTATTGCATATTACTGAGGATGAAGTCAGAAATGTTGTTTAGAAACACTGTAGCACATCAGCCTTGAGTTGATGCTCAGTCTCAGGTTTGTACGTTAGTTATAAAGCTCAGGATCTCTGGCTTATGGCCACTCGAGTCTGAGCTGCTGATTGAGCTGATAGTCACTCAGCAGAGGGTAAACACCAAGCTCACTGTCATGATTATCGCCTCAGTCCTGGAGCTGGAGGAGCTGGAGTGACTCCTCGATCATGTGTGACTGTGCTGTCTCGCTGCCTCTTTCAAAAGTAACACATGGGTTTCAGCTCAGATGCTGAAAGAAATTTGAGCAACAAACCTGCTAATGTTTACGTGTACGATGTTGTATTATTGTTATGTGAGCTGAAGCATGGGATGATGGGAAGGGCCTTTATGAGATTAAGAGGCCGTGCACCTGGTTATCTGCTCCACTAGAAATTTACTGAAAATGTTGCACATTAATATAACACCAGTGCTCACAACACAATTGGTCAAAATCAGTTTGTTGCACCTTTGAAAGATGTGTTAGTTAGTCAATCTTTTGTGACTTGCCAAATATATTTTTCCGCTGTATGAAAAGACAGAAATGAATCCTTTCGTAAACACACTGGCAGTGCGAGACAGGCGAGCAGCTTTTGATAAAGGAGTCACATTTTCAGCTGATCAACATTTCTCTGTGCCGACTCCATTGTCGTCAATGTGCAGGGGATTATTTACAAGCTTGTGTATACCTCAGCAAGTTTATGAGGAAGGAGACAACGTACTGTCGAACTTCTCTTGCACCACACTTTCACTTTATTGTCTGACTTTATACAACTTCATATCTAGTGTCACTGTAACTTTGATCCTGTGGCCCTGCACTATAATTATCTACCTCACACCAGGAATGAATTATGAGCACAACAAATATGGTAACGATAGATGCAGAAAAGGCGCAGTGACACAGAGGCCATGCACAGATCAATACAGCTCTGGCAACCTCAGAGTCTGCAGGGTAGAAATTTACACCTTTAGTGATGAGGCTTTAACAAACTGCTGTTTTCTTTCAGTGTGGGGGGCAGTATATCATGACAGCAGTGAGTATCTGGACACTTTCTTTGAAACCTTTGGCAGACACAATGCCATATTTTGCTGTGCTCTGTATTCAAGTGTAACTGTTGCAATTAGGAAGCGAACACCGTCAAAGTTTATTTGATTGTCTGTTTACTACCATCAAACAGATAATCAGACAAAGGGAAACTGAAGCTATATGTACACATGATGTACTAAAAGGAGGATAATACAGGTGGGCAACAAGAAACAGCTAAATCTGATCAAGACAAATGACGTAAAGGAAGTCAAGCTAAATACATAAGAGACTTACAAAACAGGAAACAACTAAACAGGGAATCACTAACAGAGATGACGACTTAAGAATCAAGTCGACACTATTCTATTCTATTCAACTCAGTTTGATTTATACAGCGCCAAATCACAACAAAAGTTGTCTCGAGGTGCTTTATATTGTAAAGTAAAAACCCCACAATAATACAGAGAAAGCAACAACAATCAGACAACTGTCTATGAGCTAGCACTTGGCGACATTGGGAAGGAAGAGCTTCCTTTTAAAAGCAAGAAACCTGCAGTACGACCAGGCTCAGGAACTGGGTGAGTGCTGAGGGAGAGGACAAAAGAGTTTAATAATAACTAATAATTAAATGCAAAGTGGTGAATAAACACACAGGCTGAAAAGAGGTGAGTGAAGAAGAAACACTCAGTGCATCATGGGAAGAACCAAGCATTCCAGGCCTATTGCAGTGTAACTAAGGGAAGGTTCAGGGTCACCTGATCCAGTCTCGGCTCTAAGATTTGTTAAAAAGGAAAGTCTAATTATATTTGGACTGCATTGATTTATTAGAAACTCTTTTATTTATTTATTTTTAGATAGATTAAAAGTTTAAGATAGTTTGCTTTCTTTGCATTTTAACCCTTTCATGCATGAATTATGACAACCTTAATCAGGATTTTTTTCTTAAGTATTTTTATTCATCTTTAGGCATGAAAAAGATATTTTTGAACTTCATTTTTGTAAACATGTACTTTTCAAAGAGTATTTTTACATGTCCACTTAGGTGGACAACATACGTTTTGACTTATGAATTTGACAAACAAATAAATAATATACACTGTGTGTCGTTTTTATGTGCAAGTATAGCATCAACACTGACACAAATACAAGAAAACAGCCTTTGAATAGCTGTCCACTGTAGTGACCACTATGCGTGAAAGGGATATAGGCAAGCATATAATTTAGTTGTGCTTTTGGCATAATGATTAAAATACAGATTCTAATTTTGATTCTGATATGAACACCAAACATAACTAAACTCATGTTAAGGCTGTAATCAGACGTAAGGCTCAAGAGTAACAGTGAAACTTCCATGGAAGTTTATGTCTGGGCCAGTCGTTGTATACTTACATTACTCAAAGGTTTTTCTTGTGTTGGAGAGTACCTACCCCTGAAGTAGGAGCTAAAAAAACACCAAACCACATACAATACACAGAACGTAAATAGTTCCTGCAAAAATAATACTAAAGATTTAAAAACAAACACCACAAAGCAAGAGCCACCTGGTTGTAATGTGTTAAAGGAAAGACAGATTTTTTAAATAGCTCCAGTCAAACTGGAGCTATTTAGTTTCTAAAATCTCATCCTCAAGGGTTTTGATAGGATTAATGCAATGAGACAAAATATAAAAATCCATAAAGGGAAATAAATTATTTTCTGGGACCTTTCTTTACCCGTTCCCAGTAGAATCCCCTGTTCTGGGACCAGGCCATATCATTTATTAAAATGCAAACTGCTGTCATTTTGAGAACGTCAAACTTGGCTTACTTGGTCTGGCACTACTATGATTAAAATGGGTGCAGCTTTGCTTTATACATTTGATCAAGTTTGGTGCATTTCAGAATGATCAAGAACAGGTTTAGTAAAATAAATGTCAGAGTATCATTTCTGTAAGGCTGATTCCCCGCCCCCAATTTAAAGTTTGATTAGATGGATTATATCTCTAACTTCTCAGTCTGTCCTGATGGGGACAGACGTCTCTCAACAGAGCCATAGAACCTCATGTTTGTTCAGTTTGGCTCTATGGTTGTGGAGGTTTTACTGACAGAAGAAAGATAGGACTTAAGAACTTGAGGGAGGGATTGACTGAAACAATAGTAAGACCCCGAATTTGATTAAATGTAGTCCACTATGTTCAGCCAAACATCTGCTGTTGTGTCTCCTGAATTAATGGGTACCAGACTACTTAATTTGTCCACTTTGTTTATATAAGAGGGGTTTTTCACATTACAAAATACAGAAACCTAAAAACCTGTGACTTACCAAGCAGTGACTTATCTAATTAAATACTGAGATTTCAAGGAAGATATGCTATGGCTAAATGGACCTGCAAAGGCTCACCAAGAAATCATATGCAGTCATAGTGTAAAGGTGCACATAAAATAATTAGCCTGTCTCTGGCTTATAAGAGACTCAGGGGTAGCACAGATGTTTACATGGTTATCGCTACATTCAAGAACTCAAAAAACTTCAGACACACACATTTAGTGAAACTGAACAAAAGCTAAAACTGTGTAAAAATGCTATTTCTATGTTTTAGCTAATGTTTTTGACTCACCTGGTTCCTCACTCTGACTTCTCAGTTTTTTCTTTAGTGTCTCACTTTCTCCTGCACCTTTCATTTTTGCCTCATGATCCATTTTGACTAGTATAACTATCATCTGTAGGAAGCAGGTAAATGTGTGTTTTCTGAGGTTGGCATTAATCTCAGTTGGGAATAGGCACTCAGACAGCTGTGGACACTGTGGAAAAGTAGTCCCTGTTACTTTATTCACGCTTTCTGGAATTTCGGTGGTGCATTTTTAAGCCTCAGTGTTAGCTGCTGTGATGTCAGTTGTAAGAGAGGGTGAAGTGCTACGCTGTCAACTAAAGCTAGCAAGCTTTGTTAGTAGGTTTCATCAATAAACTGTACAGGTGTGGTGCACAGACACAAAGGTAATAGTAATTGACAGGCTAATAAAATACCAGAAAGTGAGTTTGAAGACTGAAAGTGAGCTTGCAGTGCCTCTCAAACAACATTCAGTAGTGTTGAAGGGGTAAATGGCTGTAAACATTCTTTTAGAGGGTGTGAAATTTGTCAAATTTTAACATAGAATCAGCAGTTTTACATTAATCACTGCGTCATTTCATGCTGCATTCCTCTAGCAAAATATTATATTTAAAAATATTACATCTGGCGCTAAGATGGTGCATTAAATTAAAAGAGAAGGTGGTGGAAACGCCAATTAACTAAGATCTGATTAGTGCCACAACTAGACTTTTTTAATAATACATAGTGTGTTTAAAAAAAGTGTAATTAGATGTATTACGTAGCATCATGTCTTTGCAGTACTAACTGCTTTTCATCCCTAATAACAGCAAACATGCAGATGAGACTAAGCTGCAGATGAAGTTCACTTATTGTATAGTGTAAGAGGAGTGAATTTTATGCTTCCCAAGCAGCTGAACCACTTGGCATCATTGCTAAGAAGTGACTAATAATATTATGTAACTCTCGATGCAACGGTGACTGTGTTATTGTGGGTATCATCCAGGGACAGCTCAGCTTTATAACACAGGGACCTGAAATATTTGGCAGTTTTATATAGAAGTCCCTGATTTAGTGTTTCTTTTCCACGCTGATGGAGATATAAAAGGCTTAGTTTTTTTTCTCTTTATGACATTTCAGTTCCATGCATCGATTTGTTCCTGGTGTCCAAAACCACTGGTCCTGCTGTAATTACTATGCTTCTGTTACTACATCCTTTAGGTTTATTTCATTACACCATGTCTGGCCGTGTTCAGCAAAATTCCCATTTTGTCGTTCCGCCAAATGTAGCACTTTATGCCCCAAGTGTCATCTTCTTTCATTAATCTTATTCCCAGTAATAGCTCTCCATGGACCTTGGCTTATCCTTCATGCTATTAGTAATGTATCCTGATTGTCCTGGATTTTTTTTCTCAAACTCTAGCACCCTGTGTATCTCATTAGTTTGGCAGACCACACAAACAACCAGCTCTCTCTACAGTACAGCAATTTGTAATGTAATGAACTGAGCAGAAGCTATTAGTGACTTTAATTTTTACATTTTTTCAAAATTTGTTGTGCAGTTTTTTCCCTTAAAGCGAAAATGGATGAAATGTGCTCTTATTTTGTTTTCATAGTCTAGTAACAAATTGCAAATGTTCACCCACTGAATAGATTTCCAGACATACGTGTTGTGATTAAATAAAAAAAAATAGGTGATGTGTTCGGACTAATCACGTCCTTTGTAATTTCAGGTACGGCTCGTCATTAATGAGAAGGGTCTGGTCTGTGAGGAGAGGGATGTGAGCTTGCCACTGCAGGAGCACAAGGAGCCCTGGTTCATGAGGCTGAACCTGGGCGAGGAGGTGCCCGTCTTCCTCCACGGAGACACCATCATTAGTGACTACAACCAGATTATAGATTACATGGAGAAAACCTTTGTGGGAGGTAGGACAATGCTGTCTTTCTTTTCTCTTGTTTAAAGATGGCAGTCATTTCTATTTGCATATTTTCATTATTTTCATTCATGCTCCACTAGAGAAGCGTTGCATAATTCATAGTTCAAAATAATCCCTATTTATCATGTATTATTTATCTGGAGCTTGGTGTGGCCGTTCAGTTCTCCTGCTTACTGTTTGAAAAACACTGTTTAAGCTCCCTTTGCTCTCACTTTAAGACAACTTTCTTTTTATTGGCTTCCCATAAACAAAAACAAAAGATTTTGGCAGTAGGTTGGTTGGGCTTCTGTAGTCACTGCTAAAGCTTGAAGAAACATCCCCTCTCTCTGATGTCACACAGAGCTATGAGTAGAAAAAATGCCCTTTTTCTCTCAGTGATAATCACTTACAAAGACCTTGTTATTTAAAACTGGCCATATGAGCATCCACCATGATAACAGTAACTATATAATAGAGGAATAAGGAAAAGCTGAATAGGTTCCGCTTAACTTACAAGCATCGTTTCTATAGCAGGAAAAATCATCTTTATGCTGCACTGCAAAAACAAAGCAGTTCTTTTCATTTCCATATCTTCCTCATGGATCATTAATGGGTCTAGATGCTATTTGTCTGGACATAGCTTTAGCCTCTCTATTTTATCTATTTTATCTTGACATATTTATGTAGCCATCAAGTGTTTGAGGCCCTTTTACAGAGTTCTACTTTTTAAAGAGTCCACCAGAGAGAGAGTTGTTAACCAGTAAAACTCATTATGTTTATTAGCTAATTGTACCAAGTTAGACTATAAAAATTGGTAATGTAGTATTCGGAGCAGGTTCATTGCATGTGTGTTGCACTCCTCGCTTTTGCATTAATCCACCTACACCAGACTAATTCATCTCTCAAGCCCCCAGCCACCGCCTCGTGCTCTGCCGAAGGTTTGTGATCTGTAATCACCAATAAAGATGAAGATGAGTATCTTTAATTCTGATGTAAGCCACCTCTGTGAATTACCAGCTGTACAGGTTAAGTGGGTGTAAAAACTGAAGGCAGCAAAAATTCCAGCAGTAGTTTAACCGAGCAGATGGACCTTACACCTGTGGCACCTCAATCAGTGCAGCCACACCCCTAACTGCAGTACTAAGATGAATCTGGTATAAAAACTTGACCCAGTTCAGAGTTTTTACGAAACTATTCATAGAGGCCAAAATTGCTTTTTGTATCGAGCTATAAACATACTTTAAAATGCTGTAAAGTCAGGCCTTTTAACACAAGAGTCTATTAAGAATTTGCATTTGGGCTCAACTTAAGGTGGACATTTTAGAAACTTTAGCTTTTGGCACTTGTATGTTGGCTTCATTTTTCACTCCTAGAGGCTGTTTGTTTGTTATAAACACAACCCAACCGGTCGTGGCAGATGGTTGCTCCTCCCTGAGGGCTTCAGCTGGAGGTTTGTTCCTGTTAAAAGGGAATTTTTCCTCCCCACTGTCACCGCCTGCTTGCTCATAGGGGAGTTGTCTGATTGTTGGGTTTTTTATCTGAATTATTGTAGGGTCTTTAACGTACAATAGAAAGCACCTTGAGGCAATTGATGTTGTGATTTGGCACTATATAAAGAAAATGTAATAAAATTCACTTGTAATGAAAGCATATTGGCCCTTTAAGGGGACGGGATTTGCAACACAGGGGATTCTTCTTTTCATTTCTCTCTTATATCTCTGGTTAGAGCTACAGAAAATTTGAGGCCTCATTCGCCCAGTTTGTGAAGCTGGAGTGACAAAGACTGTTGGAAGCCATAGGAGGCCATCTGTTTTCTTTGTGCAGACTGTGTCAGTGCATACTATAATGTGAAACTGTAACTCATTGCATCAACGTCTTTGCACCAACGTCACTGAGACGATCCTCGCTGATTAGATTAGACAAAATTGGAGTGACCCCTTGGGGAACATTTGTGGCACTCACAAATGAGACACAGATATAAACACAAGAGACATAATTTCATGATTGAAACAAAAGTCCATCACAGCTATATTTAGTAAAGCAGCATCTGTAGCTGTAGAAGTTGTGATGGGTATGGAGGAACGTGCGCTGTGAGGCAATGACTGAGATTCAGACTCTGGAGCTTGAAAAGGAGGCAACTGGATTTCTTTACGTGTTTGAAAACATTTTGAAGACATCTAAAAAGTTTCTTCAGTTCTAAAACAAGTGGCAGAGAGTCCCAGGTAATAAACCCTTAACGGGTGTCCTGACCCTCTTAGATAAGAGGTTAAATGTGTTCAAAAACCTAGAGAAGGCCAGTTGCCTTCTTTTTAGGCTCTCAAGACTGTCATGACCTGGATGACTAAGAGCCTACACAGACATTCAGGCTTAGCAAACATGCAGCTCAAAGAATAAGCAAATGTTAAGAAGCATACACTGAATCCTGTTATCTGTGTTGTGCTGTAGTATCTGTAGGTGGCACGTTCTATAGGATTATCAGCTGAGAGATTATGTAACAAACTGGAAGCCTCAGATCAGAAAATGCCTGGGGACATAGGCATGTAACTGAAAAACTCCAGGGCCTTCCTGTTTAGTTAGTGCTGACATGTCTAGAGCAGTGCCTAGAGCTTTGAATTGAAGAGCAGAAGATCTGGTTCACTGCTTGCTCAGTAATAAAAGGCTAGAGTGCATAAGATGACCCCAGGGTCTGATGATCTCATTCAGCTTACTTCATTTTAGTCTTTTGATAGTGTGCTAATAATTTGTTTTGGAGCAAGTTAGTCACAGAGATATAAAATCATTCATCAGTCTCCAGTTATACTCTAATAATTTAGTTAAGCTGTTATTGTTGCATTTTTTGGTTTTGTTTATTTTGTCTATTGAATGTCAAACAAATCTGATGCATGTTTTATCCAGAAGCTTTCATCCAGGAGTCAATTTGAGGGGATGAGTTACAGGCATGCTTTTTCTCTGCCTTTAAATCCCTAATGAATCCTGGCAACGTGGGCTGCAGCTGATCTGCAAAGTGCAGATTTCTCAGAAACGTGAGGCATATGCAGTGTGGAGCAGTGCCAACAGTTTTACACTGTTGTTGAGGCACAGCAAAGGGCAAAAGCTCTCTGCAAAAAGATGTCAATCATCGCCCGAGTTGTTCTTATATATTTGTCACGCTCATTGTGAACATACATCAACTCAGTCGGGAAGTTGCTTGACACTTTGCTGCTAATTTAATATTTCCATCACCAGTGCTGCAGCAGACCTCCTACAGAGAACCACTGCAGGGCATGCCCAGGTCAGCATGCAGGTCCAGAGACTGATTACTCAGCTCTCTGGAGCTCAGCCACATGTAGCTCCACCCTCCTTCAGCTTCTCCTCATCGTCAAGCAGCCATCTGACTATCTCTGTTTTGTCAGTGATGCCTTCCCTGCATGTGGCTGGCTGTGACCCTGCAGAAAGATAAAAGCTCCCTCTGTTCTGCACTTACAGTACCGAATCTCAGCAGCAGGTCATTATGTTGAACAACATCACTCCCAGCCAAGCGCTGCGCAGTCAGACACGAGAATTAGGGCAGCAAAATGTAAAAGCAGGATCCCTCTGAGGTAGTAAAAGTTGTTGGAAGTGTTTTTTTATGTGTGTTAAGGTGCAAACAGACTGCAGAGTTCATCTTATATGTTTTTCAAACCCACACTGTGCATCATAGTTATAATAAACTGGACTTACAGCCCAAAAATGGGATGAAAGTATTTTGTTTTAATTAAGCTTATGTTTGCAGGCCATTTTAGATGTTTACAGTAGCTATAACGATAGACGATATAAAACATTTTAATATGATAACAGCCAAAAAAAATCCACTCTTAAATTCTGGTAAGAAAATATTTGGCACATGTTGACAGTCAGTCTTTAACAGGAAACAAAATCAACATGCCTCACGTGCTTCACTGTGTGTGGAGGACCTGCCTGAGCTAAAGTCACAAAAAGAGAAAACTCTCCAAACCACTCGACTCCTCTCTGGGTCACAAGTTATTTTGGAGTCTCTGGGCTCTATTTTTTAATCCTCCAGATTGGTGTTTTTTTGCCATCATCAATTAAGTGTTTTAAAAACGGGTGTGAAAGAGAAAAACTACATACTCACCGGATACAATCATACAACAATCATAAGTGAGACTATTCCAGATGACCTTCATTTATGACTATTCTGTGAACATAATTTATAAAACAGAGTTAATGTTTTATTCATTTTGACCTGACAGTAGTGACCAAGAGAATATAGTTACCAGGAACTGGAACCAAGGTCTTTTTGCAAGCAGAGTCCATTAAAAAATATGTAGGCTTAAAGCATTGCCAAGTTGTCTATGATGGAGAAGGTACCCCCATCTTTTATATCAGGGGTGGGCAACTCCAGGCCTCGAGGGCCGGTGTCCTGCAGGTTTTAGATATCACCCTGGGTCAACACACCTGAATCACATGATTAGTTCATTACCAGGCCTCTGGCGAACTTCAGGACATGTTGAGGAGGTAATTTAGCCATTTGAATCAGCTGTGTTTGACCAAGGACACATCTAAAACCTGCAGGACACCGGCACTTGAGGCCTGGAGTTGCCTACCCTTGGGTTATACCATAGTCAAGTGTTTTCACTCAACATAAATTCTCAGAGTGTTGTTGATCTTGTTGTTCCCTTCACCTGAAGGATGAACTGGTTATTTTGGTAATCAAGGTCACTGTGACCTCACCTCCAGCCCTAACATCTGTACCATTTTTGAAAGCTCAGTATGTCAGGAACACTTTCAGGGATTTTCTTTACATTTGGCACAAACATGTACTTGGGTCACATTACCACAGCTGTACTATAAAATAAAAGTGACTTTAATCGAATTGACTTGACCTTAGGAAGCCAAAAGAATTTACACATTTCCTGCCTGACCAGTAAACAATTATCCAAGTGGAATTTTTGTTAAATAAACCTCAGAAAACTAAACACAGATCATATTTATTCATCTAAGTTTTTTTTCTGTGGTTTTTCTGATGTTCACCTGCACTGCCACAGGGTGACTGAATTAAGGGAGAGAATTTGGTGTACAGAGGCAAACATGTCTTTGTCCAAATACTTATGGACCTGAGTGTATAAGCCTGAACAGATATGGCTGTAAACTAATTCCTAAAGGTATTCATCCACAGGTCTATAATTTTAGTTTCAGATTGTTTCAGTATGTCAGGCTTTGTCAAACGTGACCGGTGGTGTATTATAGTCCTCCACCTGTTACCAGGTTACCATGTTGTGTGTCTGACAGCTGAATCTGGCACAACTGTGTTATTCTGGGTTTGTGTGGTTGCTTAGAGACCTCAGGGGTTTTGGACAGATTAAGAAAAGTCCACAGAATAATGCTCTGCAGTATGTAATTATGATTCACTACATTTTGTCCAGTTTGTATTCCTGTAAAAATGTTTTCTCTTTTTCACGTTCTTGTCTTACTCACACAGACACAGTGGCTCAGCTGATCCCTGACGCAGACTCGCCTCTCTACGATCGTGTGCAGCAGTACCGTCAGCTGCTGGATGGTCTGCCCATGGATGCGTACACACATGGCTGCATCCTTCATCCAGAGCTCACGACTGACTCTATGATCCCAAAGTACGCCACAGCAGAAATACGTAGTAAGTGAAGCCAGCTCACTGCACTGCGGAGGCACGAATGCTCGTATTTTAGCATCTTTGGGAATTACAAAATAGCTCGTGTTACTTACAGAATGGTTTTTGGGTTGTTTTGGGGTTTTTTTGCAAACATAGACTTAGTGTTAGGTCAATAGAAGAAATAAAGGCTCCTTATTAATTAAATGCATTTCTATTGTATTTCGAGATGTCTATAAACTTTAATAAAACATTCCTATAGCCCTTGACAGTTAGATTGCCTCCCTGCTTTGTGAGTGCAGATTTGATTTTCTTGTGAATAACAAATTTATTCAGTGTTAGAAAAGTTCAGGTTCCTCCAATATTTAAGATGTAAGAAATAAGAAGCATAGTTTCAAATTTTCACGTCAGATTAGGTAAATACCTTTGCAAGACAGTTGATAGGTAGATCATCTGTTTTCATGTGTGATAAGTCAGCTGACCTTCTGCTGCTGCTGTAGCCTCTTATTTAAAGGACACAGGAGAAACTTACATCACAAAGACTGACCTGTGTTTAATTCAGAACTATGGAAGAGAAAAATCTCAAGCTACATCCTGAAAGTTCACAAAGAGATTTAAAATAAATAACCAAAAACAAATGGGAAAGAAGTGCAGATTTAATGAAATGTGCAAAAATAAATGGAAATATAGGATGTTGTTTGAGGTAAAATCAACTCTATAACCGGAAAGTCAAAACATAACATGACCATCTTTATCTTCATTACGCTCTGACCTCTCTGAGGCAAGCTTTTGTGTAATGTCTTGAAGTAATCGTCAGGAACAGTTCTTCAGGCTTCCCGAAGGAGATTCAAAGTTCTTCTTAGGAGCTTCCTTTTCTTCCAATCTCTGTCAAGATGATCCCATTACTTCAGTAACTTTAATCTGAAATAAAAACATTTATCAAATTTGACTAAACGCAGCTCTCTGTCCATTCAGGTCAGTAATGTGAAAAAGCCAAAATAGCTTTAACCAGCCAAACATTTGTTCCCCAAAAAAGGTACAATATGAAGACTGTCTGACCTCCTCACAAAAAACTGAGCAGGACTTCAGGGTCTTACCAGAAACAGGATGATTGGCAAATTTTAGCAACTGAATCCACTCGAGTGTGTGTACCACAGAGGCACACAATGTCCATAGAATCACAGTGTTCACTGACTCAGTTTAATTTAATGTGACTGAGCGCTCTGGTCCATTTCACAATGCATGTTCACACACGTTTAATATCTGAATAGATGCATGTGGGTCTGCAGGTGTGTGTGTCTGTGTGTGTGGTGAGTTAATGATATATTTTTGTCCCTATACAGAGTGAGGGAAAAAAGGCCAAATTACAAAAAACAGGCTCCACAATAAGAGCAAAAACGCTTCATTCATAAATTATATTTTGAAAAATTTATATTTAATAGACAATAGTGTAGAATTGTGTTAACCCTATTGAAAGATAAGCCATCTACATTTAGACAGTATCCTAAAACAAATGCAAAATGTGTTAAACAAATACAGGAAAATGTGCATATTTAAACTCCCTGGCTACTAAATTAGGTACATTGTGTTAGAACGTATTTTGCCTTAAGGATTGCCTTAAGTGGTAAACATTCAACAAGGTGCTAGAAACATTCTCTCACCCCAACCGGTTGCAGCAGATGGCCCCGCCCCTCCCTGAGCCTGGTTCTGGCGGAGGTTTCTTCCTGTTAGAGGGGAGTTTTTCCTTCCCACTGTTGCCAAAGTGCTTGCTCATAGGGGATCATATGATTGTTGGGGTTTTTTTTTGTATGTATTATTGTAGGGTCTACCTTACAATATAAAGTGCCTTGAGGCGACTGTCGTTGTGATTTGGCGCTATATAAATAAAATTGAATTGAATTGAATTGAAAACATTCATCAGAGACTTTGGTCTGCATTGACATGATAGTATTAAGCAGCATGCTATAGATGTGTCAGCTGCACGTTCATGATGTGAATCCCCTGCTCCACCACCAGCGGCCTGAACTGCTAATACAAGATAAGATGAATCAGTGCTTTCATGTTTACACCAAATTTTTACCCTATTGTCCAAATCTTGCAGCAGAAATCAAAACACATCAGGCCAGGAAACATTTTGCCAGTCCAATTTTCCAATTTTGGTGAGGCCATGTGAATTGTATCCTCAATTTCTTCTTCTTGGCTAACCAGATGTGGTGTTCTGCTGCTGCTGCTGCCCATCTGCTTCAAGGTTTGATGCATTCTGTGTTCAGAGGTGGTCTTATGCATACCTTGGTGTTAACAAGTGGCTATTTGAGTTTCTTTTTCCTTCCTATCAGCTCAAAGTAGTCTTCGTAAACACCGGAGATGGTTGCGTGGGAATATTTCAGTAGATCATCAATTGCTGAAAGTACCCAAACCAGCCCATCTGGCACAACTATGCCATGTTCAAAGTCACTTAAAACACATTTCATCCCCATTCTGATGCTCAGTTTGAACTTCAGCGGTGGTTTTGATGCGGAGTTGAACAGGGGTACCCAATGAAGTGGCTGGTGTGTGTATATTGGGCCCTCATTGGTGAAAAAAGTGTCCCATGTTTGTCCCAAGTGCTCAACCCCGAGTTAAAGAAAGTTTTCTTGTGGATTGACAGGATGAAAGGTAGATGCTATTTTGGTTTTGTCATCTTTTCTTGAATACTTCTTCTTTTAAAGATATAAAAACTTTTCAGTGCTTTTAACTCACTATATTGAACACTGTCACACACTCAGCGTGACTCAGCTTCAGCTCTGGTACCAAAGAGACTCCTACGACGAAAACCACGTGCATTTTGAATGCAAAGCAATTCATCTTCCTTACAGCATTTTCCACATCATTGGTAAAACAAATCTCAGGTTTTTATGTGCACAGCGTGATTAGCATACTGTGTAATTTGATGCTACTCAATACCAAAAACCCTTAACACAGCACTTTGTAGTGATGCCAGGTTTTTAACGACAGATATTAGACCTCCCAGCCTGAACTGTGGTGCTCTTCACATCAGGTAATGGCCTTGTCATGTAAATCAGAGCAACAGGCTGGATGAGATAAAAAAGAAAGTCTGCGGGAGAATTAATTATCCAGTGAAATCCTGACCAGTCTGTGATGGACCTGTAAAATCAGCTTTATGGAGTATTTCATTGAACGCATCAGTGTTCTCTGTGCGGTAAACTTTGGTTTGGATGATTATGATTCAGACTGAGGGGACAGTTCAGACACAAACATTTTTATCTTTCTGGGTTCATCTTGTCATCATCATTCCAGCAGACTCATGGAAAATATGCAAAAAATAGGCCGAGTCACAGGTTTGCAGCTAAAGTAAAGACTGACAAAATGTAAGAAGACTAAAAGATTCTGCATCCTGGCCAAGTTCTTCATCTTTATTATTAACAGTTCCCCCCAAAACACCAAACTCAGTGATGTGTCAGTCTATCTTATGAATTTTTTCCATCTTCCCTGCCTACTTTGTGGGACTTTGTGGGACTTAGCCTCAAACTAGTTGCTTAACTCTGAAGAAGTAAAACTTCAAAGGTTTGACTTTTATTTTGTAAAAACAAAATCTCAGAGCACAGTTGTGCACTGTTTTTGGCAAATGTTACACTAAATGTCAAACTAACTACACTTGTTAGTTTTGCATGTGGATTTGGCTAAAAATGTAAACTTCCATGTCCAAGTACATAATAAAATCACTGTGTTATTGTAGGGACTTTACCTTGCAATATCAAGTACATTGAAGCAACTGTTGTTGTGATTTGCGCTACATAAATAAAATTGAATTGAATTAATGGTGCCTGTGCTCAACTACACCTGCCTCTGCAGAGTTTGTTCTGTTAGTTTACCAAACTGCCTTAATTAGGTCACAAAATGCATAAAAATGTTTTTGTAATTAAAGGTTTATGTCTGGGATGCCTTAAAAACGTGTTTTAGCTGCATTTTTTTTTTAGTATTCAAGTGATCTTTGAGTTGGAAATCATAAAACTAGATGAGTAGAGCTAAATCAAGTAGGTTAAACACTAAGACAAAACATCAATTTTTACTTTGACTCAACGTTTGTTACCCAGATGGCAAAAAGAAGGGTAACAAAGAAACAACACAGATGAGTGGATTCATGCCATTTAGAACAAAGAAACAAAATGAAAGCAGCTTCTATTAAAAGTGTAGTACAGTAAAAGCCATACCGGACTGTGCTAGATGACAATCAAACAAATCTAATCCTGGGCTCGCCCGTCTGCCTGTCCACAGCAGTAGTTAAAGAACAAAACAAAACAAATTCTTCTCTAACAAAAGAAGTTGTTAGAGATACTAGAGATAGAGATACATTATTTAAGCAGTCTGGGCTCATCTTGACAGAGAATAGAACAAAAGGCACCCAAAATCCATAGAAGAGCTTTGAATGTCTTTTGTGAACATGATCCTACCAAATACTGAGGCTTGGGTCAATTGTGCAAACTATGTTTTAGCCTTATATACTGTGTTATATTTACCCAATGAAAGAAATGAGAGGTGGCTCAAACGTTTTGCACAGTACCGTACGTTAGCAATAGAAAAAATTATAGTGCACCACGGACACATCTTATGTCCTTGATGACGTAAATAAAAACAATATGTGTAACAGCTGATGACACAAGCTTCTTCCTCCGCCCTCGGGAGACTGAACGGAGCTCAGATGGGAATAAGCTTTGTACTGTCAGTCATCCCCTTGGAGATTAAACACACTGGACTCTGGAGTATTTGCTTTTAGTCAAATATGCCAGGCACACAGTGGTCAGACAGCACAGTGTCTAAATATTATTCAAAGTGGGTTTTGTTTCCCTTCCTGAACAACAGAGGACACAGTTTATGTGAATGCATGCACTGTGTTTGTGTGTAATTTCAGGACATCTGGCCAACGCTGCGACAGAGCTGATGAAGCTGGACCACGAGGAGCCTCAGCTGACAGAACCGTACCTCTCCAAACAGAAGAAGCTAATGGTGAACCCGTGTTTTCATTAACATCCACATTTAACTTTTAAGTGTCCTTCACAACTACAAATTTCATTAATATACATTTCAGAAGTGTAGACTTAAGATGACTTTCAGGGTGTGATTCATATACTGCAATTCATAGGAGTTCATTTGCATAAGTTTCAGGGCCTTTAATCCATTAAATGATACATTAAAGTTAAATAAATTTCTCAGTTATTGTAAGAGTTAATAGCTTAGTGTTTTGTACATTTTTAAATTGTTCTTATCCCTTCAAGAAATTATAGTGCAAATAGAAAACCCATTAAATCCTCTAAATGTGTAATACATTTATACTTATTTAGGGCAGCCGCCTGAATTAGCATCTTAAACTGATGTATTAACATCCTTCATAGGTACAAAGTGAAGGTTATCACACAGGAAACATCTTGTAGGATTAGCTTCATTGTGTGAAACCCTTAAAATTTTAAATCCTGAATAAAAATATATTTATTTTGAATAACATATATTTGAGACCCCTGAACGGGAATGTATAGAGTGTGATTTTTATGTATTTATTGCTTTTTTGGGGGACAAACAGTTTAAGTCTCTATTGGGTTGTAACCCTCTGACAGGCTCTGCTTCACCTTCCAAACCATCTTGTATCTGGTGGTTATGATTCATTTATGATCAGAGAATAAATCCTGCTGTCTTTGGTGATTCTCAGACTTTTCCTTCAGTGCCGTCAGTTTTCCTATTTGTGGCTTTGAGTGAAATATCTTTAGAGCTATTGGATGTGACATATAGTTAAAGTGCTTTGAATGATTTTTAAGACTAGATTAGACTAATGCTATGTAAATACAAGTACACTGCAATTACTTTAGATTATTATGACAATTTTAAACATATTCTGTGCCCCCCATAGAATAATTTATATTAAGGTTATTTGTATTTTTTGTAAGCAATAAAAAGCAGTTTAGGCTTTAGCATTTAACTAGATACATATTTATGGCTGCAATAATGTTCTGAGATGTTTTTTATTTTTCTGTAAGTTTTTTCTTTTCTTCCAAAAAATGTTGGCTAACAGAGTTAGTCAACCACACACTGTCACATCCACACCTATGGCCATTTTAAAGCCACCAGTTAACGTGATTTGCACTGAACTGTGGGAGGAAGCCAGAGTACTCGAACAGAACCTGTGCAGGTACAGCGAGAACATTCAAACTCCACACAGAACGGCTCCAGCTGATCAGCATATACAGTTAAGCCCAAAATTATTCATACCCCTGGCAAATTTTGACTTAAAGTTACTTTTATTCAACTAGCAAGTTATTTTTTGACTGGAAATGACACAGGCGTCTCACAAAAGATAATAAGATGATGTACAAGACGCATCATTGTGGAAAAAAATATTTCTCAGCTTTTATTTACATTTGAGCAAAAAGTATGATGTCCAGAATTATTCATACCCTTTACAAACTGTCACAGTCTTTGGGGAAATCCAAAGTTCCATACCATTCCAAATAGTCAAAGCTGTTCTAAAGCATCCTAATTACCCTGATTAATTGGAAATAGCTGTTTTAATCAACTCAACAGGTGAAAAACAGCAGCTCTCTGCAGGTGGTTTGTGGACAGTCATGGCTAAGACAAAGGAACTCAGTGAGGACCTGCAGCTGTGCATTGTGGCTGCTCACAAGTGAGGAATGGGCTACAAGGCCATATCCAAATGTTTTCAAGTTCCAGTGGCTACAGTGCAAAGTATTATTAAAAAATACAAGATGTTCCGCACTGTGGAAAATCTCAGAGGACGTTGTCGGAAGCCAAAAGTGAAACCTGTGCTGGCCAGGAGAATAGTGAGAGAGGTGAAAAAAGAATCCAAGGATCACCACCAAGGCCATTCTGGTGAATCTGGGCTCTGCTGGTGGCAATGTCTCAAGGCAGACAGTCCAACGGACACTGTTGGGTTCCACGGATGCAGACCAAGGAAAACGCCACTTCTCCAGGCACTTCTAAGGCATGCAAAAGCTCATTTGGCCTTTGCAAATGCTCATCTGGACAAAGAAGAAGGTTTCTGGTCTTCAGTGTTATGGTCAGATGAAACAAAAATTGAATTATTTGGTCACAATGATGTTGCCTTCATTTGGCATAAAAATGGAGAAGCCTTCAACCCAAAGAACACCATCCCCACTGTCAAACATGGTGGTGGGAACCTAATGCTTTGGGGTGTTTTTTAGCCAATGGACCATGGAACCTAATCACAGTAAACAGCACCATGAAAAAGAGCAATACATGAAGATTCTCAACAACAACATCAGGCAGTCTGCAGAAAAACTTGGCCTTGGGAACCCGTGGACATTTTAGCACGACAATGACCCAAAACATACAGCAAACGTGGTGAAGAAATGGTTAGCAGACAACAACATTAACGTTTTGCAGTGGCTAACCAGAGTCCTGACTTGAATCCAATTGAGAATCTGTGGAGGGAGCTAAAGATCAGGGTGATGGCGAGAAGACCCTCCAACCTGAAAGATTTGGAGCTCATTGCTAAAGATGAATGGGCAAAAATGCCTGTGGAGACATGCAAAAAGCTGGTCTGCAATTATAGGAAGCGTTTGATTGCTGTAATAGCCAATAAAGGCTTTTCTATTGATTATTGAGAAGGGTATGAATAATTCTGGACATGATACTTTTTGCTAAAATATAAATAAAACCTGAGAAATATTTTTTTTCCACAATGATGCCTCTTGTACATCGTCTTATTATCTTTGGGGAGACACCTGTGTCATTTCTGCTCAAAAAAGAACTTGCTTGTTGAACAAAAGTAACTTTAAGTCAAAATTTGGCAGGGGTATGAATAATTATGGGCTTAACTGTATAAGAACCAGGAAAGTTCTTGCTTTCCTGTTGCAGTGCTAGCACTGGCTGTTTCTCACTGCATGTCAAAATGTCAAATTTAAAATGTATGTTTTCAGCATTTTAGGCTAAATGTTAAAATAACAAATTTTATTTCCTGAAAATATGTGAAACACTTTTAGTTTAGTAATATCTGTGACAGTCTCATAATTTTTCATTCAGAATACCTTTATGTTTATAAATTACAGTTTTGCATTTTAACAAAAAACCCTTCATCTCAGACACAAGTGACGTCCTCAAATCAGAATACTGCAGAATGCTGTTTTTTATTGTCATCGAGTAATAATCAAATGTTTGGTATAAGGACACTTTATAACTTGCAACTTTACACCATTCTTAAAACATTGTTATGATTTGAAATAGTGCTTCAAATGAATGTTTTCTTAAAGACAGAATTACAAAGTTTATGTAAGGTTTGTTATTTTTGTGGGAATGTTCCCTGCTAGCTAAAATTTCAATGTCATCAAAAACGTAATTACTGCTGCTTTAACAATTACACCATCTGCAGTTAAAACAGTTTAAATTGAGTCCTGCTAAATAGGAAGCTACGCTTGCCTAAAAGGGGGCTGGGAAAGGTTCAATTTATGTTAACTTATAACAATGTATCACTTGAATTTAACATTGAAACATCAGTTTAATGCGTGCTATTTTTTTACTTGTTTAATTGACAGGCAAAAATCTTGGACCATGATAATGTGAATTACCTGAAGAAAATTCTGGGAGAGTTAGCCATGGTTTTAGATCAAGTGGAAGCTGAACTGGAGAAAAGAAAACTAGAGTATCAAGGTATGTCCAAATGATGAATATCACAGCACAAACCAGACGTTTTCTATAGTGATGTTATCACATTCTTTGCTTCGCAGGCCAAAAGTGTGAGTTGTGGCTTTGTGGACCTGAATTTACACTAGCTGACATCTGCCTCGGAGCCTTGTTGCACAGGCTCAAGTTCTTGGGACTTTCTAAGAAATACTGGGAGGACGGCAGTCGGCCCAACCTGCAGTCCTTTTTTGTGCGTGTGCAAAAACGCTACGCTTTTCGAAAGGTCTTGGGTGACATCCACACGACCCTCCTGTCGGCAGTCCTACCCAACGCCTTCCGGATGGTAAAAAAGAAGCCGCCGTCCTTCTTCGGGGCCTCTTTTCTCATGGGTTCACTGGGCGGGATGGGCTACTTTGCCTACTGGTATTTAAAAAAGAAATACATGTAGTGAATGCCCACTTGTTGTGTTATATGTCTGTGTATTTGTGTGATGTTTAAACTTTTCTGTAATGTTTTATGACTGCAGGAAAACATAATGAATCTATATAGAGAACACTATTACTTACCTGGGTGAACAAAGAAATATTAAAACATTCCATAATAAGAAATTCTTAACAGCACATTTTCTGGTAATCAAGGCCTTCGTTAAAGTTTAATTACTGGAAACTTGCAGCTCTTGTGCATGCAAGTCCTCATTTAACTTTTGTTGAAGGCATGCATCAGGTCCACCTACACTGAAATCTTAAAGTGAAAAAAAAAAACCCAGATAAAACTTTAAACACAATAACAACAGGGTTTAACTGACCTTCGCATGCCACTATTATAGTCATTACTCATACCTGCTCCTCACTCCTCCATCTACCTGAGGTATAACCAGTAAAACCACAGGGACATGTACATGACGATTACTTTCTGAAAAGTGCTGTGCTGCCAGAAACTGCCACATGTAATGATGAAAGGATGGAGGCAAACTTTAAAGGTATGCTTTGACATTTTGGGAAATGTGCTTATTGGCTTTATTGATGAGGCGTGGATGAGAAGATCGATACTACTCTCTGTGTAGGTGTTAAATATGAAGCTACAGGCCAAGAGGGTGATTAGCTTAGTTTAAACACTGAAAACAAGCAAAACAGCTGCTCTGTCACTGAAATGTGAATACCAGCACCAGCTAGGTATAGAATGTGATTTTCACATAAACGGCATGAAACAGAAGCCAAGACCAGTAAATGGCTTTGTCTCATTTAAATATGAAAAACATAATTATGCTTCACCGTTAACATGCTAGGTCTAATCGAATTATCACACTCAGCTAGTGATAATTCAGTCAAATTGTCACACTCCACATGTAATTTGATTAAACACAAACACATTAGCTATATTTTGCAATATGCACTGCTGGACAGTAGAATCTGATATATTAAAACTGAGCAGATAATTTGGATAATAATGCAAGGCGCGCTTCAGTCAATATTGTGCTTAAGTGGTGCAAATCACTTAACACATTTCTAATGACTCAAACTGCCACTCCACTTTGGGTGGCATGACATTGCGGTGTGGTGGTTTGCACTGTTGACTGGGAGCACTCACTATATGCTGGATTTTTCTTTCAGCAGCTCCATAGATGTTCAAGTTGGGCCAATTATTGCTTCTAAATTGGCCATAGGTGTGGATGTGAGTAAGACAAAGTGCTGTTTGAAAATGTGAATGTTTGGTTTGTAGTGGAAATGCTTTGAGTGGTCCAGTCAGACTGTCGTTCTACTTTACCTGGTTGTTAGTCCTATTTTTTAAAATAAAGTAAAGCAGAGTATCAAACATACATAAAGTGTGTCACATTACAAGATATGAATATCTTCCAGTGTCATGATGAATCACAAAGGGGAAAGGTTAAAAAGAAAGTTTTAAAAACAAGAGCAGAAGAAGAAATCTGCTTTTGTCTATTTGTGTTTCTTTTGGGGGACTAAACCTTGCTCCTGATAGAAGCACGTTAGGGAAGCTAAAGGTGCAAAACAGTGTGTGGGTCTTTGAGAAGACCGTCATTTCATGCAAATGTTTCCAGTCTTAATGCTGAACTAAGCAGCTGTAGCTTCATGATCATGCACACAATGAAAGCAGTACCCATCTTCTCATCTAACCCTCAGAAATAAAGTGGAAAAATCTCCCAAACTCTAAAAGTGCTCCTTTAACTTATTGTACACCCAAAATGTAATAACACACAGAGACATGCACACGTGTGTCCAGAGTCAGTTTATTTAGAGCACCACAGATCACACAGCACACAGCGGTCCACTGTCACTATCTTTGTCGCTGAGCAGAGGAAAATCTGGGTGTTTGAAAAGTTACACTTGGCTCTACTGATAGCAAAACAATAAATTCTGCATCTATGGCACAATAGTGATGACTTAGGGTTAGGATGTATGTTTCATTGCATGGATTACTTTCGTATTGTGTACACTGAGGGGTTTTTTTGTGGCCCAGAGGCAGAATTTATGACATGACTAAGCCACAGATTTCTAAATATTCAGTTGGTAACTGTAACCTTTGAAGCACCTGCACTGCACCGCGTGTCTGAGACGGTCCCTCAGCAATACTGAGCAAGAAAAAGCGCACTGGAATTCACTGCTGTTTGTTTGTCTCTGCTGACTTCCTCCTGACAGATGCAAGATTGTTTTTAACAGATAGATATTTTTAATTACACACGGTCACATTTATTTTACCATGCTTAATTTTTAATGAGCTTAAAGGTTAAACAATGGGAACGAGGGAAGGAAAAAGCTGACTCATCTGAAGGCTAAAGGAGCATGATGGTGAGAAGCAGAGCCTTTCCCCTCTCAGCTAGCCTTCCCAGCTGTCTCGTTGTTTCTTAATGCAGTTTATTTTTCTTACTCCACATTATGTTAACCTTTAACGGGAACCACTTTGTGTTTCTTTGCCAGATGTCTGTGCTTTTTAAAAAAATCCATGTTATCATGTGCGCTCTTTGGGTTTAACTCATTGTTGTGAGGTGCTGGCTGGAGTTGTAAGCTGCTTTTGCTTTTTCTTGGCTGGTTATCCCGACATTCTTGCAGTAAGAACTCACAGTGCAGCGACTCATTCTCTCATTATAACTGCTGCTCAAGACATTAATAAATAACAGAGGTCATGGAGAGTTTTCCAGGATGCGCCCTGTTTTCCACTGTCACACAAACTCGGCTCTGCAGGTGGTGATTAGCATCTGACTGCAGCAGAAAAGGCTGAACCACAGACAATGATCAGTACTCCTTTAATAGAAGTTTGTTGCTGTTTCATGTCTTGTAGCAGAATCTGTTTTTTATTAAGAAAACCAAAGTGTACCCAGTTTAATTTTTGATATGGAGAATGCAGGGCGGCCAGTGAGATCAATAAATCCTTCTTGTCTGGAAAGAAGACATTTGAGATACACATTAAAGTACTTGATTTCAAGATGTTCAGAAGGGAGGTCAATGAGATTTCCAAAGTTTGAAAGCAAGCAAAAGAGGAGATATGTGTCCAGTTACAAATAAATCAAATAATTAGCTTAACTGTGTTCTCATTCATGTTGAGATTTTCATGCTAAAACGGTTCAATAATTGACACTGTGGGGGCAAATGCCAAGAAACGTCATAACCAGCCAATCACTGTAAACGCCTGGTACATTTTGATTATTGCAAGCACAGCTGTTACGATTCCACTGCTTCCTCTGACTGAAATCACACTACCCGAGGGGTCGGATCTGTACTTCTCGGATCCAACAAAGAGTTCAAGTCGAAGAAATCCCAGTTGTGATTTGCAGCCATTATATTTCACTATAGTATTTTTTTATTTTTTACTTTTTATTTTTTATATTTCTATATATGCATTTATTTATGGTGCTTTTTATGATGTTTGTTCATAAGCCTTAATTTATTCAGTTGCCATCAATGACCAATAAATAATGAAAATAAATAATGGAACGTTTTTTTTGTTGGTTTATTTGGACAAAAACTCAGAGCTTCCTGCACAGAGGAGAAAGTCCGTTTTTTTATATTTGATACATAAATCCCAACAGCAGAAAACTGAAACATTCTTCTGTGATTTACATATGTAAGCTTAACAGAAGTTTAACAAAATATGACTGGTGTCATTCTATATTTTTCTCATAGCTCACTCTTTTTACACAAATCTCTCTGGCTCCTCCTTCCTGCTGACTGTGTAAATCAAAAATATAAAAGTTCAGCTTTTAAAGTGAAATTTATGCTGTGGTTTCTACCAGAGATGTACTGCTGAGTGTTTAAGGCAGCAAGATTGTATAAGTGGGAATTCAGATTTATTCATATAAGGCCAAATCACACAGATCAAGGTGCTTTATAGTGTGAGCTAAGGACCATCAGATGATCCCCTACAAGCACTTAGTGACAATGAGGAGGAAGAACTCCCTTTTAAAAAGGAAGAGAGGGCTAACCTAGGCCAGCTGGGGTTTGAGGGTTAAGTAGGGCAAGACAGGAGATTACGACCAACAAGCAGGTCCAAACACAAACTACAGAAGTTAATGACATGCAGCAGTGACGAATAAACACGTGTGAAGTGGAGAGTACTCAGTGCATCATGGGAAGTCGTCTAGCAGCATAACTAAGGGATGATTCAGGGTCACCCAACTAACTATAAACTTTATGGAAAAGAAAAATCTGAAGCTGAATCCTAAAAAGCAAAGGGAGCACCAGTAAACTACACTGTTCAGCATTTTTAATAGCTTTTGTTCGGAAACAGAAAATTATGGCACAGAAGAATATTAATCTTGGTCTGACTGGTCTTTTAAAGACCAGTTAAAATAAAAATTGATAGTGTTTCGAAAGCGGATGCCAACATAAGTATAAAGTTGTTTTTCCTCCATGTTTTTAAACTATATCTTTGCTGTAGGGAATAAATAGTTTTCTTTAAACAGTTTAGGCATTTTTTCATGAAATAATTAACAGGAAAAAAAAAACTCTTTATATCAATTAATGATGAAAATAAATGTTAGTTAAAGCTCAATACTGAATATTTCCAACCTTAATAATATTTCTTAATTAAATATATTAAAATTCCTATTCCTAACCACATTCTACATCCCTGAACAAACGTAAACTACACTTAATGTTGACACACAGTTACTCTGACCCCAAATCATGCACGATCAAAAAACCAGATTTAAAATATTACACGTAGGACGAAATGCAGCTTCACTGGGTTACAGTGACTTGTTCAAAGCTTTCTAAATAAATAACAATGAACATTTACTGTACATTGGTCTGCAAAAAACACACATCATCAGTGCTATACAACTGGAGCTGTAAACATTCTCAACTGTTCCCATAAATATCTAAAAACTGCAAATACTTTTGTAAGGCAGGCAAATAATAGCGAACCTTGAGGCTGAAGGTGAGAGGACTGAAGCTGGGCAGCAGAGCAGCTCTGTGGTTTTATCTCAGATTACAACAAGTCATTTTGGGATCAGCAGCTGATAAAAACAGATGAAGGATTGCAAGCAAGTCATTGTGTACAAGGTGACCGGCCTGCGAAGAGGGGAATTACTTAAAATAGCTTCAAGTAGAGTTGCTGGCTTGGACCTGGATGCAGATAGCGTCAAATGTAGTGTGTTATTTTGAGGATGGTTTTACTTGTGTGTTCAGCTTAGGCATGTGGCTTCTGTTCTTTTGGGTGGCGCTGAGGGGGAAGTCCTGGTGACATTGGCTTTAGATACCAAACCCGATATGTTAAATACCACCCCAGCAGGGCGCATATGGTTCCTAAGAACTTGTGAGATGGATCATGGAAATAAACAGAGGTGCACGTGAACATCCACACCCAAATGATCATGATAAGATTCAAGGCTATATACAGCAGGCTCAAGACCTTCCTGGGAAGCCCAGACAAGCTGGTGGTATTGAGAGAGCTCATTGGGGCAATTTCCTCCATGATGAAGAGTGCCGAGTACGCCAAGATGAAGGAGTGTCCTGAGATGTCATAGCCAACCCAGTGGAATCCGGCCCGCCTGCAGACAGCTTTCGATGTGAAATCCTTGTAATCAACCTTTACCAAGCTGTTTTCATAACAAGAACCGGTCACATCCTCGATGTAGAAGAAGGTCTCCGTGCAGATGTACCAGACAGCTGTTGCCACCACCAGAGACAGCAGCCGCCGGGCGAGAAAGGAGACACTCCTGTTGAAGGAGGCGTTGGAGAGTAGAAGGAAGGGGGTTAGCAGCAGCAGCGTCCAGCCCCAGGACACTTTAACAAAATACCTGCAAGACAAACAGAGCAGTCAGATGAAACAATTTACCACTTCAAGATAAAGTTAATGTTAATCTCACATGTACACAGAATGTATATTTCACGCTCCTGGGCCAATACAGAATGTTTATGGTCCACACTCCTGGTTTTTACCTGTTTCTAACCATCTGTAACACCAGCACATATACTGGTACATATCTACAGTTTTCTTTTTACAATAGAATATAATAGCTTTTTATCGTCATTGTACATGTACAACGAAATTGTGGATGCTCCACACTAGCTGTGCATGGAACAAAAATATAAATAGTAGGACATAAATAATAACAATTGCCAGTTTCTGCTCCTACAAAAACCAGGTAAGCCAAGCAGAAATCCTCAGTGTTATTACTTGTCCTTATTTAGTGAAAAGCAAACCTAACACTGGTTTCTAGGGACTTATATTTTATAATGTTTCGTACACATGGGTCAGTTTTGTTGACGTTTTTGTTTGTTTTGAGTTGTGTTCAACAAATAGGACTTCATTAGCCCGACAATCGAACAGGTCACCCTTGACCGACATCTCTCCAGTCTTGCCAAATTCATTAAAACATTAAAAAAGAAAATTATAAAGGTGCTTTTAGGTCACCTTAAAGTGAACGCCAGGTGTGCCCACGAGCTTGAATGAATCGGCTGTGTTAGCTAACCAATCGCGTCGTCATACTTACACGTTCAGGGCGTTTTTGCTGCTGCTGAAATACGTCTGCGGGACGAGCTCCAGCTCTTTCAGGACGGACCCCGCGACCGAGATGAGCAAAAAACTCCAGGGGAACTTCTGTCGGACGGCCGGTATCCTCCACAGTACCACCAACTTATCCACAATGACATCCAACGACGCCATGTTGACGCTACTGACCATTGCTCTACACCGGCGGGGAGGGGTAACGTTGCTTTGACGTCACTGCAGGTCAACCAATGAGATTTTATTGTTCTTCTTTCTGTTTTTAACGGCAGCTACAAACGGTAAATTCAAATGGATAGCGCCCCCACTGTACAGGATGATGTGCTACTTTCTTCTTAACACTTGCTTTCCTTTCACTTTCTTTGTATCTGACATATGTTTTCGTAGATATACATATTAACCCAAAATGGCATAACAAATGGAGGAAAACAATTAAACCACAGTCCTAAAACCAAGACCAGCCAGTAGGCATATTGGAACACCCCTATAAACTTCTTTGAATAGTTATTACAAAATGTTAAATGAATTTAAATTAGCTGTAATTTTGTAAAAACAAAGGTAATAATCACCAGGAAAATCATATTAAAAGAAATTCAGAATGTTCACAAAACGTTTGTTCAGGACTGGTTCTTAGTGCTTGCCTCATTCACCTTTTCCTATGTAAATTCTTTCTATCTGACATCACACTCTGATAAACGCAACTTGGGGTTAGTATTTTACCCAAAGTCAGTTGGAGAAGCCAGGGATCAAACCATCAACCTTCCAATTAGCAGGCAACCTGCTCTACCTCCTGAGCTACAGCTACCCTAGGAGGTGCTAGAAACATCCTTCAGAAATTTTGGTTCCTTCTGAGATGATAGCGTCACACAGTTGCTGCCAGTATGTCGGCTGCAGCTCCATATTGTGAATCTCCACCTCTACCTGTTGGATTTGGGACTTGGGACTGTTGAGGCCGTTTCAGTACAATGAATTCACTGAACTCACTGAGATGATCTGAGAAAAAAGAAAGAAAGAAAGAAAGAAAGGAAGAAAGATCTTCTGTATCCTGTCTCCCTGAACCTTAAAAAACACCTCTTTGACAGCATTTGGTCAAATTCCCCTTATATCCACATGTGGTATGTCTTCCTCGTTAAACCAACAGCACTGTGATGCAATCTACATTATTTATCTACTGGAAAAGTTGCTAAAAGAGTTCTGTTTCTGGGTCACATTTAAATTCTTTCTCCCAGTTTTTGTGTTATTACATGCAACACAATATATTCATACTTTGTAATTAACATTTTTTTTAAATTATTTAATGATAATAACTAAAAAAAAATAGATATAAATGCAAATAATATGCATATATTTTCACTGTCTACACATACAATTCGAGGTAATTAATGGAAGTGTTGATGAGAGCCGGTGCTGATGTTTGTAAAACTGAATCCTGCTCCTGCAGACTGATTGTGATTATACTGGAGTAAAATAAATCTCCCCTTGAAGGACAAAGTTTGTCCCCAGTGCACTCTGACTTGGCAAACAAGCCTCTCTAAAAAGCAATTTTCCAGGCATGCCTCCGGTTTGGCTGATTGTTCTTCAAGGATTGCTGCCAAACTACAAACTCTGTCAGGAGGCAAAAAAACCATCCAGATTTAATGGTTTCAGATTACATTTCCGACAGCTCAAGACCTGATTGAATCACACCTCAGATTTCTGTAGTTAGATTGAAAAAAGGGAATCTTTTTGCAAGACAAAACATTTGATGAAACTAAACTTTTGAGGGCCTTACTCAAGTGATAAAGAACAAGATGGAAGACTAAAAAAATTCTCCTGCAACAATCATCACTGCAAATGTTTAATTGGTACAAAGGTGTGTTTTCTGCTTCTCTCGAGGTAAATATGGAGGTCAATGAGTTCTTCTCATCTCCTTTCAGAATCCACAATGTCACAGGGAAGTTTGCATGTAACTGTCCTGCAGTGCATTGAACCAGATGATGTCATGCTGCAGGCAGTGAGAGAGAGACTCCAAACACCAAAATAAAACTGGTCTAGTCCAGCCAGATAATTATCCTCTCCAAGGTTTGACCTATTTCTGACCACCCTGGTGAAGTTTCACTATTCAAATTTCCAGACTCTTGAGAACTAATACCCCATGGAGCACCATGTTTAAAATTATTTCAGCAGTTCATTTGTGCATTTAGGAAAAATAAACTTCTGATATATTTGTATTCATTGTTGTTAAATGACAGCCAATAATGTCCATTAAAAAGTATATAAATACATATAAATATATGTTTAACATCTTTGAAAAGGGCTAAAAATGCCAAAATTAAATACTAATCAACTGAAAAGATGTAAGCTAAAGTTTTAGCAAATCACACCCACCTTATTTTAACAGAGATTTTTCTAAAATGACAAAAGCAGAACAAAATTTTTCACCACTTATCATTTTCTCATAATTATCCTGATCCCTGCTTTTATAAACACACTGTTCTAATGTCAAACAGCCTCTGCATGCAGTTTAGGAGTTATGGTTTTATATTGATATATATCTGATTTTTGCTGCAGCCCCCATGTGATGTTTCCTACAGTGTTAGTGAATAGTAGCTCAGCTTTAAAGATTTTATCACAATACCTTTCTTTCCTTTGAGGCTGGCAAATACTCTGCAGTACAGCCACACTTTCACCTTTCTCCTCTGTCAGTGGGAAGCACCAGATGACTGAATAAATATACTTTGAGCCTGCGCTGCTTGACCTTTTTCTTTCCTTCTTTTTTTGATATTTAACAGGCAGGTTTGATGGATATGTTCTCCCTTCTTTGATGTGTGACGACTTATATATCAACTACGTGCTAAAAGTGTCATGCATGTGGCTGATGCTAATTTTAAAAGTTGGGTCTTTGCATTCAGTACATTAAGCTCAAGCTAATCTATTCATTCAGCTCCACTGACAGAATGCCAAAGAGATTTGAACTAAAAATCAAGAATAATACTAATACGATAAAGTGCAAGTAGATATAAAGTAGATATAAAAAATAAACAGTTGCCAGTTACAGACAGGCAAGTGGAAAAAGTGCTTGAGTTTAAAGGATCAACAACACGATATGACGTTGACCTTTTGTGTGTTCAAGGTTTTTTTTGCCTTTCTGGCCATTTCACACACAAATCACAAAGTCTGGGAGCACTCTGCTGAGCCTGTATGGACGTATGCTGCATGACTTTGAAGGCTACACTTCAGAGGGCTCACCTGACCAGCCAGGTGACATAGTGGAAGCTTCAGACAAAATGTGGCCATTGATGTTGAGTCTATCTCTTCTGCTGTACTAACGAGGCAAGTAGGAAATGCAGGGGTAGGTGATCTAGAAAACTACTGATTGTGACAGCAAGTAAAGATGTACACAGTATTCCAATGCACAAAGCAGAGCCATGTGCATAAAGTATAGTAAAAATGTGCGTAAACAGGATTTCTGTGAAACCCGCTCAAATATATCTCAGTAAGATGGTGCAGGAAAGAATAAAAGAACTCATAAATCACTTGAAGACTCACAGATGAAGCAAAATACTGGCACAGAAAAAGGGAGAAACAAAGAGTGGGCAGGACATTACGACATGGGTGACCCAAACAGGGCAGGTAATCAGACTAGAGATGGCATGATACCACTTTTTTATGTCCGATACCGATATTATAAATTTGAATATCTGCCGATACCGATATGAATCCAATATAGTGTAATTTTTAATTAATAAATTTTTTTTAATATCTTGCTGCATTGTGTATAAGTTCATAGTCAAGTTTTAAAAAAACATAACACTAAAGCTATTCTGCTATACCTGTATTCAAAAAATATACTAGACCCAAAATGTTTCATAGTTCAGCAACACTCATCAAGCTAATAAACTTAAACCTGCACCATCCTCCCTATTCTGGTGTTTTAAAGAGTACTTAGCAGAAATATTAAACAACCTAACTAATAGGGCTGCCAACTCCCAGCAAAAAAAAAAGGGAACCACCCCCCAACCTCCGCCTCGTGACGCTTAATTGATGTAATCAACTTTAATTTAATGCACATGTGTAAAAAAAAAAAAAAAAAAAAAAAAAAAAAAATCACAGAAATCAATTATTTTTCTACAATAATTAAATAGATTCAACATCTTTCTTCAACAGAATTGCAGACTGCACTGATTGTATCTTCCCAAAAGTACTATAGCTTACTAGGGTATATTAGACTTAATAGTTACTATATACAGTAATGGACTTCTATACATTTGACATCAGATTAAAACTTTGGTTGTAAGATTCAGATTCAATTATTTATTAAAAGCTAGACGTTTCAAATGAGAATAAGAAAGAAAAGTATGTAAAAGTAAAATTCTAACAAAGACAAATTATGACCTTGAAGACCAGATGAAACTTCAAGATGAAATAAAGTATTTTATTATGTTAGCTGCTATAATAATCACTTGATCTCCATATAAAAATATAATTTGGAACATGAATTGCTTTCTTAGGGTAAGACTGTCACCACTGCAGAGAACATCCTATTCATGCCTAAGTGGTTGAGAGTTGAACATTCAGCAGAAATGATCTAAAGTATGGAATGTGCAATCATGTGCTAGAAAAATATTGTATCATTTAAAACCAGCAGATTCCACTGCCCTACTTGCTAGACGTGCATCCTTGCAGCTTCATCCCTAAACTAGTAGGATCTCTGTTTTTTGATACAATGGAGAAGATCCAGCATGCAGAGCAGAAGCATAAATATAAGGGGACTTTCACTGAGAGCTCTAAAAATATCAGCTGACTGCATGCAGTCTGGACATGATCAATGATATGGTCATGACATCACTGGCAAAATTTATATCTAGTAAAGATTTCATCATTTTGTAGTCCAGTTTTGTGCTTTCCCCTGTGTCATCTCTCTGACCCCATTACCTGTAGATCCAGGTGATGCAGTCTTCAAAATCTCTTGAACCAACAATAGCTGCAGATAAACCCTGAGTCTGCAGCCACTTTCTCCCTCCTTTTTGTTAAATGCACATTCTTCGCCCATCTCCTACAAGCTTCCTATCATCCTGCTTATTCAGCTTTTTATTGTATTTTTTATTGAAGAAATCCAGCGAGGTAAGGAAACTAAAACATCTCCCATAAACCAGCCTCAAGCTCTGAAATTCTGAATTCTTATTTTATTTAAAATAAAGATATCTGTTATTGATTCCAGTAATATTCATTTTTGAACAGTATTTATCATTAGGTGTTAAAACCACAACTCTAACTCCTCTTGTCCACACTTAGAAATTACTGCAAAGTCAGATGTATGACAACATAATATAACCAAGCTTGCATTATTAATTAAGAATAATGCACAATAATATACAGTTAAAACATATAAAATGCAAAATTCATTGTAAAAATGTTTACTTGCTGCTGATGATAAATACAGAGGTTCAAGTAAAGTCCAACAAAGTCCTTTCATAAATCAAATAAGATGTGGTTCTGACCCTGTCAAAAATATTTTATGATTGAGATTCCTGTTCTCAGACGCAATTTCCTGTGTTTGTGAAGTAAGGAGAACGAAAGAGACAGACAATAAATTTTCAGGAAAGAAGAAGAAGAAGCAGGATACTGGAGGGTTTGTGCTTCAGTTAAAACTGCCACCCACACATGACAAACGGGCTTGTTTGCCAACGCTCACTGTGAAGTGAGGAGCTCCTCTGCAGCTTGTCTGACTCTATGAAAGGATCCACTGATGCAGGTACGAGGCTCAGATTTTTCCATGCACGGTGTACGAGGGATGATTGAAGACCGCAAAGAAAATGAACATGTGATAATGAAGTGTTTAAATTAATTGAACGTTTAATCTTTTAGCAAACAGCAACAATGTGATGCATGGTTTCTGACCTGATCTAATGGTTTTTATCAATACCTTGCTCTGTACTACCAATACTTCTTTACTCATACTTTTTTTGAAGACCACCAACAATAAGAACAAAACAAAATCAAACAGTGGATGGTTGAAATTATATTTTCTGATCGGGAAAATGCATTAAATTTAGGTATACTGAAATGTATTGACATTCTTGTTATTTAACAAATTTTTCATCTTACACCAACTTTATACTTCGTTTGTCCTCTAAGTAGGTTAATTGTGTGATTGATAACTGATGTGGACTTCTTATAAAATCCATAAGATTTATGATATTTCTCAAATTTGTTATTAAATAATAAAGGTAATAGAAACAAAACACATCGCAAAGTGACCTCAAAACCTTTTGGAGCTTTTTTCACTTTTGTCAGAGAGCACACAGTGAAACACGAGACAGTAAAGTGTGGAGAAAGTGGGAGAAGACACACAGCAAAGGCCCTGAGGTCAGACTCAAACCCAGGCTGATGTATTTCTCTCTGCAGCAGAAGGTCACTTGCTCAACCCAGAGAGTTAAACTGGCCCCTGTGACCCCTTTTCCTTTTATGAATAGTTGCAAAAAAAAGGGTCACCTTTACAAATATATTGATGAGACACTCTTTTGCCTCTTATCTGGTTTAATTAACCAAAATCAGCACATAACTTATTTAATTACCATATACCTGGGATTTGACTGTGTTTTTTACTTGTAAATTTGACTATCATATAATCTGCTCTGCTCCTCAGAGCTGCTGCCTCCTCCTCCTCTACAGGCCTCAGATGACTGCTTGTGTTCAGCTTGTGCTGGCTGCCACCCTGTGGATGATGCCTGGAGGCATCAATGCTTATCGCAGCAGACGTAAACCAGCAATTTCACCCAGAGAGATGAATGCCCTGCTGGATTACCATAACCGAGTCCGCTCTCAGGTCTTTCCTCCTGCTGCTAATATGGAGTACATGGTGAGGCACTTGTATCGCGTATCATAAATATTCTACGCTGTATATAATGACACATATAGACAGTTTGTTTGTATGAAATGTACTAAAAAGGTTAAATGGTGAGGTGATTGTTACTTACAGCAGTTCATTATACAAACTAGCAGGCAGCTTATAGTGAAGACCCCAGCTCTGCTACATGTGCTACAGAGAGTGCTGAAAGCATTGAAAATGGGGAGTCAGAGACCTCTGCTGGACAAACTATGAAACTACAGAATTTCCAAATCCATCCATGTAAGCTGAATCCAGTAAATTGGTGATAAGCCAATATCGGCTATAATATCAACCAACTGATTAATCAGTCAGAGTCTGGAATACATAAAATATGTCAAGAAAACAAATAACTTAAAAAAATACTCTACAGTGCTCAAGACAAAACAATATCTTCTTGATAACTTTGCATTAAATACAATTCTGGGGTATTTTTGTAGTTTTATTTATGTTATTTTAAAGTTCTTCATTGTATTTCAGAGGGCTATGCTACTTTTTACTGCATGTGCCACCTAACAATATAAAATAGCAGAATTAGTCATTACAGCCACTAGTCACTGCAATCAGTTACAGTGATAAATTACTGTTTTATTGTTGGACCTTCAATAAAAGTAACCATGGAGAAAAACAATAATAATGTGATCCTGACTTGGGAGCTTTGCCTGCATAGTTTGGGTGTATGAGTTTGTGTGTTGGGTGTTTTTTACAGAATAGGAAAAAATGTCATGTCATGTTAATGATTGCTTGTTAGTGACAGCTCCTCTGTTGTTCTCCTTTTCTGCTATTTATGCAGCTGTGGGATGAGGAACTTGCTAAGTCAGCTGATTCATGGGCTTCACGATGCGTTTGGGATCACAGTCCGACACAGGCCATGAAATACGTGGGTCAAAACCTGTCAGTCACTTCAGGAAGGTAGTACATAGCTAATAAACTGCGGAAACACTGAATTCTCATGTTAGGGTTCAATGTTGAGAGAAGGAATCCATAAATAACCACAGATCCAGGCGTGTGCAATTTAGACGGCATTTTAATGAACACATGTGTGAGTTCAACAACCCAATCAGTGTTGAACTGTCTTTACCATATTCAGACAACAGTTTTATAGGGTTAAGATAGTACAGCCCCCTTTTCTGTTGCTAGGCAGATTTAAACAAAGCATACGTCACTCCAAAACCACAATGACTTTTAACATAGTTTTAAAGAACATTGTCTTCGGGTCGGTGCTTCCCCTCAGCTCGTCTTCGCTGTCGCTTATCTCCTAGGACATCTGTTGCACTTCCTCTAAGTACGTCGGCACAATTCTGCCTTTGCAGCAAAAACACATCTTCACTTCTGCCCTACCAAAATAGATCTATTATGGTGTGCGTGTGTGTGTGTGTCTGCAGTGTATGCTATGTATGTGTCATGACCTCTCCTGCACTCCGGCTCACCTCACACCCCTCGTCCTAGCCAGACATAAGGCCTGTGCACATACACAGCTGAACTCTGTGTAATTTCTAGGCTAAATGTCACACTCGAATGATGATACTCAAACCATAAAGGAAACTTACTTAAACTGAACATAAATGAAACTTAAACTTACTTAAAAGGATATAAATGATAAATGATACAAACTTAACTCTTAGCTCTCAAGGATATAAGGATATAAGGATATAACTCCAGGCATATGACATGTAAGCAGGTGTGTTGCAATTCCTTTCAGAGCTCCTGTTCTTCTCACCTTGTATTGGCTGCTCATTAACGCCCGCCAAGAGTTTCTGACCTTCACTTGACCAGGAGCCACAGCTCTTCAATAAGCTCAAATGCAATCATGTATAAAAGATTAAAATCATTTTCATAACACAGGTTTTTCCTTTTCAGATCTGCTAATATGTTTGCTCCTCCTAATATAGTCTAAAAGCCACCCCAAGCAAAACAATTTGAACTTTCCCCTATCAGTGATCCCTCTAACTAAGTGTGTGTGTTAATCAACGATACATGCATAATAACACCCTGCTCTTAACTTGCAGTTAAACTCTGGTTTCAGTTTCACTTCTGCAGAAGCCTGCAACTTCAAACACATGTAACTTCCTGTCCCTGCAGTCTACACAGAAACCTTTAAGATTATCGAAGCATTAGAAACATTTTTAAAATTATAGATTCAACTCAACAATTTAAAGTGGTTCTTACTGGACCTATAATAAAGACTTATATAATACCAATATATTTGAACATCTGAATGCATCTGAATGCAACATCACTATTAACATGAAACGGTAATGATGATTATCAAAATAGCAGCAAATAATAGCAGGAAAATATTTCTATTCCTCTCAATACTCATTATAATCATAAATTGTTTTTTATTAATAAAATAAAACAAACACTATATGTATGATATGTTGATTCATAATTTAAAAGGTACCAGTCCATCACAGATCTGGTCAGGTCCTGGAACGATGAGAGGCATCACTTCTCCTACCCAAACAGGTGCAGTGGATCAGTGTGCTCTCACTACACTCAGGTATGATATACACAGTGATTTGAGTGATAGCTTAGATAAAATTAAACATGTGTTTTTTTTCCCTATGCTGTATAATAACAATTAGATATTTATATGTTTGTACATACTGCGAAACTAAGTGTTAAGATGTTTAAAAATACATTAATATTTATCAATTTCATTCATTCAAAATGCAGAAAACAGTGAAAACATGAATTTTTTCAGCTCACCTATAGATACAATAGCACACAGCTTTTCTAAGCACTTATCTGGTGGTTTTTTTCTCGGCACTTTTCACAGTTCTTCTGTGTTTTCTGTCTCTTCATGTATTCTCAGTCTGACTCTATGATGCTGATGCTCTAGATTCTTTGTTTAGGGTTGTTGTTTTTACACAGAATCAATGTGCGTCCATCAGATGTCTTGTGATCTGTTGTATATCATAATAATGTCATCATGTAAAGTACCTGCACATGTAAAATAGTGAATATAGCACCATCAGTATAAAAAATGTGGCTTCAGTTACTGAAAAACTCATCCTTTAGATTATAATCAATTATTTATTGTCTATTCTTTCTGGAAAAGGCCGGATCCCTTTCTCTTTTGTTTTATTAAACACCACTTTCTTGCTTTGGAGGGTTAAAATGCATATTTCTGGGGGTAAAGCAGCCTAACAGTTTTATGAGTTTAAGTGTTTCGAGAGTATGTTTGTAAGTTTAAGTTTATTAGTGCTTATTGTAAATTAGCAATGAATCGTCCCGGGTTTTAAAATTGTCATGTGGACTAAACATGGGGCAGTTTTACAGTGGGTGAAAACACCAATCTATGACAACAGCTGTGTTTCAAAATGAGCTTCAACCTCTGTAAATGTGTGTGGTTTCACTTGCGTGCATATCAAGAGAAAACGTGTTTATGGTTTGTGTCAGATGGTGTGGGCGAGCACCAGCAGAGTGGGATGTGCTGTCAGGAAGTGCTCCAACATGGACGTGTTCGGCAGCACCTGGAGGGAAGCAACGCTGCTGGTCTGCAACTACTTGATAAAGTAAAGTTTGGGAAATATGCTTGTTCACTTTTTCACCAAAAGTTTGAAGATGCAGCTCAAAACCGTGACTTCCTCCGAGACACATAGGATGCTTATTTTTTTAAAGTAGAAAACATCATCCTCTATGCAAATGCTAATAAACTAATCATTGTTGGTTGTAGTTTCAGTTTTAGTCTACTATTAGATCTTGAAAATGCTTTAAATCCAAATGATCTGTTTTATTTTACACATATGGGATCAGTTTAATGTTTTTAGTTCAAACTGGGTTCAAATAGGACACAGGAGGCAGATTTCAAGAACAAAAAGTGAGCTTTACTTGTATATACAAATGTCTTAATGAAGTTGGCAAAAATAAAAACAAACAAACAAACAAAAAACAAAAACTGAAAATAGACGGTTGCTGTTTTCGTCCATGTTCTAAGTAAAAAAGAAAGAACCAATACAGACTCAAACCCTGCTCTCACAGGTGCAAATACTCATTTAACCATTACACTCAGAATCTCACCTTTTAATTAGCATTATATTTCTTTGTATTTCAGAGGAAACTGGGTGGGAGAAGCTCCGTATAAGACTGGAAGGCCTTGTTCTGTCTGTCCACCCAGCTACGGAGGCTCCTGCTGGAGAAACCAGTGCACACTGAACAAAAAACCCAGGAGACTTTAACACAAGAAAGAAGCTATTAACACAACACAGTGTTTTAATTTTTAAACTGAAAAAAAAAAATGCACAACAGTTCCAGATATGACTCACAAAAGCTGTACAACAAGACAATCTGGATAAATGACGCATGTGTCCAGTTACCACTGTTACCATTTGTACTGTAAATACTTTATTTACTGCAACACTTGAATTTCTATTCCAGTTACAAAATAATGTTAAAACTGTTATTTCCTTTGACTTTCAGGAGCTTTGCACTGTTACAACCCGTTTAATAATAATAAAAAAGCAGTTTTATGCTACAAGTTGCTCATTTTAGGCCTGATATACATCTTTGATTGTCTTTCTAAACTGTGAACTCGTTCCCACAGTAAATGACAATGCATTTATGGTTGCCCGTTTGCCTGACCGAACGTTAATTAAGCTATAAATAACTGATGAGGCTGTATATTCAGTACAAGTAATCCGCTGTTCACCACTTGTGTTTATTCACTGGAGCTGCAGGAAATTTTCTGTCCTGCATTTCACCTCATTACAGCTCACCATTTACCCATCAGAGACTTTCTCTGTCATAAACCAGAGCCTAATGCAGCTTTTATGGCCTAAAATACGAGAGAATCAGCTGTGCCTCCCAGTTCAACTGATTTGTGGACACACACACACACACACACACACACACACACACACACACACACACACACACACACACACACACACACACACACACACACACACCCAAACGTAAAACGTTTGATACAGAAACCAGTCTCTCCCAAGCAAACAAAGTCCCTCACAAACAAGTATAAAGAGCAGCTGAGATCAGCACTTTGTTGACTGTAATGATTGTTTATTTAGCAGCTCTATTCAGAAATGGAGAGTGGGTGTAATTTTCTTTCTTTGTGGAAGGTGTTTCTCCTTACTCTACATTTTTGTGCAGGTGTGGTTTTTACAGGTAATTGCATACACCGTTTTCAGCATTTCAATCAATCAGTTTCCACTGATACAAACAGACGTTTGGAAAACACCGTTATCCTCGCTGGATGAAATTTTCATGAGAATATCCATACCGCCTCGTGCCTGCAGACGATTAGCAAGAGAAACTGAACTCGGAAGAAAGCAACAACAAAATCCTTTTCCTAGTAAAGCTAAGCCTATTAAATTAACACATTATATTTAATCTGGCTCTTCTTTAGATGCTGTTACACTTACTGTTTTTTACATTTTAGGCGATTTTAACTTAACAAGCAGTATTAGTGTGTTAGTTAATGAGCTTTAGAGGTGTCAGAGAGTGGATTTTGCAATCTTCAGCCAGAGTCTTAAACTAAGCAAATGGAAAGTATTAATGCATGTTTTTGAAGCTGGCCAAAGAAAATATGACAAATTTCCCTATGGTAGCAAAAATGGTTGTTTGCATGCAGCTGAAAAGTGCCAGCACAATATAGCATTATCTAAAAAGGACGGCTTATTTCCAAATCAAATGTACAGATTTGATCTCTTTTTATCCATCTAGATTGTTTGGTGTGTGTCCCAGTTAGCTCAAGGATGAAAACATAACATTTTGTAAGCCATTTCATTTGGGAATTGTTCTCTGTCTACCAAACTATACCTGTCAACCAACTGAAGCGTGGGCTTGCAAACTTTACAGCTCCGGTGAGGGGATGGCATCCATGTTTACACGCCAACCGTCTCACTTAGCAGAAGAAAGCCAGAGGAGGGTTTGTGACACTGTAACAGGATGTAAACATTGTAAATTGATAGGTGTATTATGATTTTCAACTCTTGCTAACCATTAAAAGTGATTTTACACTTTTACACTATAATCCCCTCACACAGACACACATATTCTTTGCCTTTAAACATCGGGTGAAAAATAATGTTGAACTTCCCAAATGTAGAGTGAAGGAGCCACACACTGACCTTCTGATTGCCACATTTATCACGCTGAGCACCTTTTGGTTGGTGAATGTAGTTTTAGAATAACTGTGTCATAACTGAGTTATTGAAATGTATTTTTCTGCACAGGGCAAAGAGCCATCTAGCTTCATTACATTCAAAGAAGGAAGACATCTCAACAGCTTATAGGCCAAAGAAAAAAAATCAAACGATATATTTGATTTAAACTCATTCTCCAATGAAATGAAGCTGGGCTTCCATCTCTGCAGGGAGGCAACATTTTAAATTAGGGGGATGTTTTGGCATCCGCAGAGAGTTCAGGCCCCAGATATATAACGGCTAAGCAGTAATGTTTTCTCCTTAGTCAAAACAAAACTGATGATGTCACTCGTCATACAGTATGTTCGCTGCCACCCTCAGTACATTCTCCACTCCTCTGTCTTTTATGTCCCTCCCCACCCTCTTTCTTTCTTTCTATTTTACATAAACTCTTATTCCTACACAATTTTCATCTTCGACTGGAGAAAAGGCTGTCAGGTGATGAGAAAGAGGGAAAAGAGCACAATAACTTTATGTCTATTTGAGTTTCTATCATCATGTTGCCATAGTTACAGCTGCTATATAGATTGGTGTCCATACGAGCCTGGTTACTGTTTAACCTCCCCACCCACATTTGCCCAGATTAGGAAAATCAATAAGATAACAGCAGCAACACCGGCCTTACCTTGCACCAACAACACCCTTCTCGCACTACAGCACCCTGCGCCAGACATCCACATTTTACACCTTATGGTGAGGGGAGAAAATAGTGGATTTAAAACATATGCTTGGGAGGAAGGAGAGGACGACATGGTCAATGTAAACTCACAAGTCAGTTCAAGTATGGAACTTCCATTTGGTGAGTACACACTTTTGTTTTTATCCGTGTGGCCGACTAGTTTAAAAAGAGGCTAAGCGTAGCAGCTGCTTGCTTCTTTTTGCTTCTTATTCAGTGTTTTTGTGTAGCAGCTGCTTGGCTCCAGAGCTCTGCTGGATCACAAGGGATTCAGGGTGGAAATATCACCACCATACATGTCTGTCTTTTTCACACGGCTGTAATCCAGGAGGTGTGTCAGAGATATGGAGGTCGTTAAAAAAAGGCCATGGGAGCTGGGCCTGATGGAGATGATGGTTCAGAGATATTGAGATGTAAGAGCTGTAAGAGTACAGTGAGTGTGACAGGGCTCACAGGCTGATTTGAAATGATTTAAGCTTGCTCTGTTTGACAAGCTGTGCTCATGGACTGGATATTTTTTATGGAGTTCTGAAAACATTCTTTCTGTAGAGTTACACTATCCATAAAAAGACTGACATTTTAACCTCACTATGACACTGTGATAAGCCTCTGCATTATTTTATGGCTACAATATAAGATGCTGTGCAAACACAAAACAGGAGAAGGACACATCGCTGCTACAGGCACACAAACCGCCCCTTTGTCATAACTGTTTTGAACAATCTCAAGAGAGGCCTTACTCGGCATCATCTCATACCAGCTGTCTGATGCAGCAGTTGGTGGGAGTTTAGTTTTTGCTTCTGTGGTCATTCATTAAATAATTTGCATATCACAGCAGGGATGCAAATCCATTTAAACAAAGCTCTGGCCAAATGAGAAAAGAAAATATCAGCCCACTGTTTTAAGTCTGCCTTTGCTCATTTATTCCTTCCCTCCTTGCTCCCCATCGCCAATTCGGTATATGTAGGCTATTTTTTCAGCTAAAGGAACAGCTACACAGAAAAGGTTAATTGTACAGAGGGGGGAGGTGATATTTTCATACATTTCAGTCCCAGTGACCACTGAAGTGAAAGTCAGTTCAGATAGTGAAAATAACTTCTCAAATATGTGTCCAGCAGTATTTCAAGGTTGTCGCTGCCATACTTGCTTCTAGGACTTTGTAGCTGGCAAGCAAACCCCCTATGGGCTAGCTAACTGGGAATATACTAACACTAATCTCTCAAATGAACACCCCATGCTTCTCTAAATTTTCTCTGGATTGGCCGGTTTACATCCAGCTCCATTTACCTTTCCATTTCAGTTAAGAGTGAAGCCACAGGGATAAGATTTCCAGGCTGCTAAGGCCTCCTATTTTAGGTGCTGACAGGAAAATATTTTTATTTAATTTTATTTCTAATTCATGTTTTGTGAGGGTTTTTTGTTACAGCATAAATCTCTAGATGATTTCATTACATTATGACACAGTAAATGCAGCATAAAGAGAAACTGTATAGAACAATGAGCATCGTGACTTTGTTCAGTTAAACAGTTTTGTTTGATGTGTTATTTTGTCAGTTAGAATTACAGTCACAGGTCATCGTCATGCGTGACACACAGAAAGAAAGCTGTGCTTGTTGTCAGTGGTTGTATTGCACAAAGTCATGAGAATTTAAATCTACTGAGAAGTTAAGCAGGCTCACAGTCGTGTCCACAACAAATGAATCTTGTTTCAGTAAAATCTGACCTTGATCTTGAGCACAGTTGAAGACACATTACGTGATCATAATATGGAAGGTCCACTGACACCCTGAAGGCTTTACACACCAGATGTGTAAAATTCGTGAGAATATTTTGTGCTTTAAAAATATTTTTTGGATTCACCCATTCTTAATGTGCAAATTCACACCGACCGTGTAATTTCACTGGACGATTTTGCAGCATTTATTTTTCTTTAGCTTTCTGAAATGATTCACCCGCCTCCTCAGATGTGGTCCCAACTCTGCCATCAAGAGTTCAAACTTCCCCCCTGACATCCTGAAATATGTATGAAAGCAGTTGTGATAAAGCTTCAACTCCTGGTTCAAAGTATGAAATTCTCCCTGCTGCCGCTTTTTCCTGAGACTCTGATGAACCTAGAATCTTTGTTTCCTCCTTTTCCGGGTTTAGAAACAACAGGACCGGCTCATCGTGGCTTAATATCAACTTCTTTGTCCTCACATTTTCCTCAACAACTCAGTGCATTCGGTGTGTGTGTGTGTTACATGACAAGTTCAGAATCTGAAAATTCAGATTTTCATGTTGTTTTTTGCATTGTGCCCAGTAATAACCTTAAAGAAACATAATACTACAGTTAACTGTGTTATCCTGTTAAATTTATACTGTTTATTAATGTTACAGACAGACAAGACCACATTAACATTACCATTTTATTATAGCCACTAGTTGCTACCTGCAGGTAACTGCTAATACTTAAATGGCTCATGTTAATGTGGACGCTGGCAAGGTCAACACTTCAGATAACTGTTTAATACTTAAATGTTGTTAAAACAGGAGATTTACTGACCTCCCAACAGTCGTAATAAAGACCAAGGTGTCAGTCTTTGAGATGCTTCACCCAGTTGGTGGTGCTACTGTTCATGTGTTCAGCTTCTAGTAAGGGGGGAAAGGTTGTGCACCTGGGTACTTAGTGAAGGTGTGTGTCATCTGGAGCAGGTGAAGACGGCAGTGCTGGTATCAGTGCTGTTGCAAATGGGAACTGAATGTGAAATGGGAATGTCTGAATTTGAACTTTTCTGACAACCCTATTCAATACATATGGTGCATATGGTATGTATGGTACTTAAAAAAAGAAAAGCAAGTATGATTGTGATTTTTAGAGCTTTGGTCACTTTTAAATTGACACACAGACTTATAGTTTGCTGCCTAAATACTCACCAAATGTCCATTTACTCAAAAAAAGTAAAATAAGAAGAAAAATACAGCACAGAGATCTTATATCTTACTTAGTTAAAATTTATGAATATGCATATTCTAAAGTTTCCACCACGTGTCTAGTGACTAAGCAGCACAGATAGGCTGGGCAGGGGTTGAATTTCTAAGAAATGCAGTTTTAGTTTTCATATGATTTGTTAACAAAAGCAAAGCTATGAAAAGTGATTCTTTAAGCTACACCCTATCGAGTCAATGTGGACTATAATCTTGGTTGCTAATTTACAGAACTAGCGAACATTAAAAGCAGAAAACCTTTTCTTTTCTTTTCTTTTCTTTTCTTTTCTTTTCTTTTCTTTTCTTTTCTTTTCTTTTCTTTTCTTTTCGTTTGGAGTACTGAATTCTAATGAATACAATAGTAAGCTTTTCTGAGAGAACTTGTTTACAGTATATGCTTGACAAATCTTCCAAAACCAGGACATTTATGTTATAAATACATTCTTTGGCAGCTGTGTAGTTTAAGCTTCTTTTTGGCCTAGCTCAGGTTAAACTATGCTTCTTTGTCCAAGCAAGCTACAAACCTCTGCTCATGTTACTTCTATTGCAAAACCGTATATTTCCACATCCTGAAAACAGTCTGCTTCCTACTGAGATTTTATCAAGATGATAAAATATATGATGATAAATGATGTATTTTTTAGCAGGTTTCTCACTCCTTCACACTGAGCTGCTGGTACAAGCTGACAAACCTTGTTAGCAAGGTGACTTATAGCTCATAGAACACACATAGTTTGTGTCAGACACATGGGATTAATTGCTTAACGGTCGCAGCCTGGACAAACTCCCAAGCCCTGCAGAGGGGCAGAGACACTTGGTGAATGCAAACATGACAACAGCCGTTGAACAGACCCTCAGCAGATATCTGTTTGCCTAAAAAGCTGAAAGACTTGACAGCAGGGCACAAAGAGGCCGATATTCTACATTAAACACAAAGCTATACACACAAAATATTTTTCAAGGCACTGTTTATATGTCATAATACTGGCATGTAGATGATGAGGATATCTCATGATAATGGTGTCTAATTTTTTTAAAAATTAGTACTTCTAAACACTGACACTCTGCAATGCAAAGGTTTAACCTTCTCATAACTTCTGCATGAACTGTAAACAAAGTAATACTTACAAAGTTCAAATTTATTCAATTATCAGTTATTATCATTACAAATTAAATAATTAAATTTTCACCTTGTAACATTGCAGGTTGTTACTGATAAGTCGCTAAAGAAGTAATTTTGTCAAAAATTGTGTTACATTTTCCAAATGTTGGTGGCAGAACAGCTACTTTCATTGCTTCAGTCATGCATTTAATGTTTAAGGTGAAGCAATGTCATAAAATCTAGGTTATAAACAAGTCAAGTTCATTTACAGCTTAGTTGCAGCTCTGGATTGGATTATAAATATCATTGTAGATGGAGTTAGTATGGACATGGAAATGCCATTTTTTTGTTGCTTTTGGTGTTTATTGATGTGTTCGCTGCTTCGGCAGCTTCAAGATAATGTTTCTAGGTCAAAAATGAACTTTTCTGTGAAAAGTTTTAATACTGCAATGTGCAGCAGAGTTTGTAATTGTTCGATCTCTTGCAGTAGAATTAAAAAAATGAGTACACTGAGGAGATGTCCTCCTAACAAAACAGGCTACTGGTAATTAACACTGTTGCCTCCTGGTTCAGCAACTGGCTGTGGCCTGTTTGAAGTTAAATTATTATCTCTGTACCTGTGTGGGTTTCCCCTGGCTACGTTAACCTACGTCTAAAAGTGAAAGCAGTCAGTGAGCTGGTGGAAAAGCACCTACCGAAGAGTCAGTTCTATATAATCCTGTATAATTCAACCATGTCTAGAGCTAAAGAGAAGCTAAAATGAAGGAAACACTTAAAAACAGAACAAATACAGAAACAGATGCATTTACTGGTCAGTATTTATTTCAAAGTGAAAGTATTGTTTGAAGCAATCATTTTAACAGTTTATACATGTAGAGCTAACATACTCTCTCAAAACACTGGAAGATTAGTATTGTCTAGTACTGTAGCCACATTCATATTAACAGTTACATCGAGTTACATCATATTGTTACAAACTGTTTTTCAAGTTCAAACTGTGTTACCATTTCTCTAGCTGATGTTCTCACACATATTAACAAGAACCAGCCACTATTTAGATTATTGTCACATAATAATAAATATGAATACACAAAAACAATAAATAGTTTATTGTATGCCCATATAAGCAAATGTTAAAAATAAGTGACCAAACCTGAACATTTGATCCACGGTGACATGCCTGGGGGAAAGAAATTGTTAACATGTCTGCCTGGCCACCCCTATAAAAACTCTCTGGCTCCACCTCTGTCCATTTATATTTACATCTAGGCCTTCTCACTTGCAAATGTGGGGCTTTTACAGATACTCATACGCTCTTAAAAATCAAAAGTCATGCCTACTTTTCCCATGTGGTAAGACTGTCTGGAGGAATCAAACTAAATTACATAAACTGAAGTGCTCTTGGTCAAATGATGGCATTCTATCATTCAGACTTGTGTCACTTTGGCTTTAATGTTCCTCACAGCTTCAGTCAGACATAACCAAGAAATAACCTGCAGCATTTGCATATTATGTAATACGTGCAAGATTTAACAGCACAGGAAGACTTACGAGGTCTGAGTCAGATTATGACTCAAATGACAGCTAAAATCACTAAGCTATTACTGAGTTATTGTGGGCTTTCTCCATAAGGAGCCATAATGTGATGAAATGAAAAGCCCTTTTTAGCAAGGCTTATCTAATGTCCACTTTTGCCACCATGAAATATTTGTTTTCTTTTCCATTCCTTTTATCACTTTGATAAATCAGTTACCTCATTTTAAAACGTTGTGTTGATATTTCCCTGTAGCTAGTTTGTAAGGTTCTTTCCTTATGCTGGGACATGACCCTTAAAAGAATTTGTATAGTGAAATAATATAAATAGCTGAAGCTTGCATTATGTTAAAGTTACATTAGCCGGTGAAAGAACCACTCAGCTAATGAAATGAAACGTAATCTGTGCTGACATCAAATGTGACATTTAACAAATCTCAGTGTGCCTCTTGGGTATTTAACAGAGGCAGAAAGCCCAATTAGCAACCTGTTTGGAGAGCAGGTATTACACACTGTTCTCTTGACACTAATAATCCGAGTGTTCAAGTCTCCAATAAAATCTCATTGTGACAGGCATTAGGGGATTATCCCCATGTGCCTTGGGCCCTTACAGTCGGCCTGGCGGCCCCAGCAAACAACACTATCCAGTAGCTGCTTTTCCTCCCAGCCTGCCTCAGCCTAGCCGGGCCTGGGAGAGGCGACGAGGCTCATGGGCCTTCACACAGCTGGCCGGCGCACTGTCAGAGCTCAGCTTTCCCAGGGATGTATGGCCAGGATGGAATCCTCCACTTTACCAACCCGGGTAAAGGTAAAAGACACATAAACTTAGTTGTAGTTGTTTTTTCCTGCTGTGCGTGCGTTAAAATCTTCGAGGTAAAGCCCCTGGAAGATTGAAGACAGTACTGTGAAAATGAACATGATATTCTGCTGTACTGTGAATTTACTGTTGCTTGAGGCTTTCAAAAGAAAAGTGTTGCAAAGCTGCTTTGACAAAAAAAGGTATTTTAATTCCTACCAGAGCTGCTTCTTTGAACATGTGTTACAATAAGTTGACTCTATCATGAATATTTTTGGACGTTTCAGAGATTCAACAGTTTGTGTATTAAACAACTACTGTAGTAAGAACCTGGTTAACAGAGAAGTGGATTGAGTGTTGATTTGCTGAATGTCCACAAGATGGCAGTGATAAGCAATGATTTCATATTACCTGACACTGACACAAACACTGGACTATAAGTAGAGGGCCCAGTGATGGAAAGAAGCAAACCATGCTTAACCACCACCTGGACTTCCTTCCAATTTAACCTCAATTGAGAATCTTTCATTTAATTCTACATATGACTTCTTGTCTTCTCAATTTCAGATGGGAATTCTGTACTTTCCACTTGACTGCATTTCACATAGTTTAGCAGATTCATTTTGCAAAATACCTGATGAGGTTACATTGTTACCATATTTTATGCTGCTTTCCCTCTGCTCTACTACACTTTCTACAACACTACATTTATTTGCTAGTTGCAATTACAGTTTGCTTACATGACTCAGATTATCAAAAACAAAACCTGTAATGTATTATTATAAATTAAACTATGCTGATGCTAACTCCTGTGCACTTCATGCAGTACTTTCACTTATAACAAGGTGAGTCCACTGTGCTATATTGTGACGCCTTGTTAAAAAGTAATTCTCCAGTGTACTATTCTAACAAACTGTTACCAAGTAATCCTCTACTGCACCATAGTAGCAATTTGTTACAAAGTATTTCTCCACCGTAGTGTGGCTACTTTTACTGAAATTAAAAAGGGGAGAATTTCCTCAAGCACAACGAGAATGGAGTATTGTTTCACTTGGTTAGGGTACTGTTACTCCACACTTTCAGTACTTTGCTCACCACCCCTGACAGACCTGTTAAGGTGCTGCATAAAATGAGAACATCAGGTCACCTCAGTGACAGACAGAAGGACTAGAATGAACGATTGGTGAGAAAAATGAGCTTACTGAGTTAATTCACTTAACAATAAAAAAAAATTGATATTGCAGATGTTGTGATGATAACGTCTTACTAAATAAAGACAACTCTGTGTGTACTGTGTTCATTACAATTCAAGTTAGGATGCTGCACAAAAAGCACTCTTGACTTAACGTTGACAGGACAGCGCTGAATACTTCACGTCTTGTTATTTGAGCTGTGTAGGTTAAATGTCTATTGATTTGCTGCTCACTGAAGGACCTATAGAGAATTAGAGAGATAAAGGTGCCCCGAGCAGAGCTGCTGACAGAGGGGATTGGAAAAGCAGTCAAAATGAATCTTCAGCAAAACAGGGTTAATTATTACAGACCCTTATCACATGCTGTGATTGATTTACGTAGTGCATAGGTCTTCATGTTTATTGATGTAATTGTTTACTTATTTAGTGCACAGGGGCTACTTGAGGTTTTCAGTCTGACTGAAGTATAAACATGTTTTTGTGAATTTGTTTTTTTGTAAAGTGTGTCGCTTTCAGTTTTATACTTGTAAAAGATGTACTGAAAGGTTGAATGGCCTAATAAATCTTTGAGATAAAGAAATACTTGTGGCCTAAGTTAATATCTGTAAAGAAATACACCTTAGTAAAGTGCCTTTAAACAGAAGTGGTGGTCTGCTAAGTGGGTATAAGTCACAAAGAGAAACTGGAAAAGGGTTTTGTAATATAATTTTCCATCAGCCTATGTAATTTATTAGCTAAATCTTTAACCTCTTATAATATCATGAGACAACTAATAGACGCTCTTGGTTTATCATTACATGAGAGCAAACAGTAATCATGAGGGCGATTTGACAGTTTGCCTGCTCTTTCACTGAAAAGATTTTATTTCAGCCCCGATAAAAATCATCTTCAGAAAGCTCATTTAAAAGTAAACTGAGAGTGGTTGAAAACATTAAACGATAAAACTTTGAAATCGTTTTAATTAAGATGAAGACGGCTCTTTAAGGATTTCTTTGGCAATCCGATTTGTCATTTTAGCACAAAACCTTAAAAACTGTGTAAATAAAGGTGACAAACTGGCTTTTAATGAATAAGGCTTCGTGGGCCTCTGAGATTGCATTATCTTCTCTGTGTAAGTAGAACGCTAATATTTGACAGGAAAAAGGAAAAATAAGATATTTATATGAGCTTTGTCAAAGTAATTTCCACTACAGAGGCAGGAGTAACGCATAACACAATTTTACTGAATAAACATGCTCACATAAAACCATCAGAAAATGATGCAAGACAGTAATTCAATCTTCTTAAATGATAAATCTGCATTATTATAGGAACAGAATATTCCACTAGCCCAGAAAATATGATATTCCCCCACTCAACCACACGGGCTTGCATAAGCTGTGTTATTTGCAGATAGCTATCTGTTGACAAGGTCTTTGCCATGACACTCTACTCACCTATCTCCTCCATCTACTGCAGCAGGCTTTTTCTGCCGGCCTTAAATCTGCTGCAGCCAGCACATTGTTTCCTTCTGTTTTCCTCTTATCAACATCAACACATTCCTGGTTATGCCTTGCTTTTCCACTAAGGTGAAGCTCTCTTTGAAAGAAGCAAAATAAGTCCCCGGAGAGTTTATATTCCACATCTTATTAACTCTTCCAGGCCACCACGTTCGTCTTTTTTCCTCCCAGCTGCTGGTTTCTGCATTTTGATTTTATTATGCTGCTTCCCTGCCGCCTGCCTTTGAGATCGGACTTGGGGAAATGAAATGTAGTCATTGAGGAGAAGGTACAAATAGGCAGTGGTTACAAATGGAGTTTGGTCAGTGGTCGGAGATTCCTATTCAGAAGATAGACAGGACTTTGTTCACAAACTGGAGTTTGAAATTTCAAAGGGGAGAATCACACAAGTATTACATCAGGTCTCAGCGATCCTTTGACTTTTAGCCTCGGGGCAAGAGTTTGGGTGACTGATTATAAGACAGTTCAGTCTGGCCCATCACATTTTAACATGGCAGCCTCCCACTTCATTAAAAAGTCAAATGGCCATTGCCAGCTGCAGCTTTTATCAAAATTCAGCTTCAGCTTAAGACTCTATTTATATTCTGTTTACTACATTAAAAAAAGAAATAATTCCTTACTTATTTCACTTTATTTCATTATATTTTGTTATAAATAGCACTCAAACAATCCCTGCATTTGACTACTTTAAAAAACAAAGCAAGACAGTCATCCTTTAACAGCATTTAATACAACCAGAGAAAAACCTGCTACCAGACAAATAAATAAAAAAATCATTAATTGTATGCATATTCTGCCCCCATGTAGCTAAATCACACACTATTGACTTGCTGATAAGCTTAAACTGTCACATGTAAATGTGATTACTGTTGATGAATGACTGTTTTGAGTGGTTTTGTTAACTGCTGCATCACAATTGCCTAGTAAATCTGGTCCTGGCACATCAACAGACCTCCAGTACTAAAGTACCAATAGAAACAAATGACAACAGTGGTGGGTTATTGTAACTGTCATTGTTGCCATGTCTGGTCAGGATTTAATACACATGACACTCTGCTACATATTGAACCCAACTAGTAATGTTTAACTTTTTTATGGTTTTAAAATTTCCTATATTTAAAGAGGCAATAACATGGTAATAAAAACCTAATCAAAATCACATGTATAATCCGAGTTATAGGCCTGTTGTCTTGAAACACCATGGGAACCTGGTTGTGTAACAGCCTTAAGAATGAGATTTGTTGCCATGATTAAAAAAAAAAGTCTGCAAATAAGTTAGCATCTCGACATAGAAAGGTACAATGTTAGCATGCTAACTCAATCGCTGACTGCTTTGTGAGGTGTTTGGTAGTTCTATTGCTTGCCATTTCATGTGTACATTATTGGAAAATGGAGTTCAACAATCTGGAAAACAACTAGTAAAGTTATCATGTTGTCACGGACAAGATATCTTGCATTCTTGCTTGTATTTTTAATAGAAGTCACTGATTATATTTTGGGGGGGTTCAAATTGTCATAAAGATTTTTTTTGAGTATTACAGCACCATAAGCATTATGACCTGACCCTGGGCTTTAAAGTTCTGGCACTTACCTGATAGTAGTTGCTTTGTATGCAGTACATGTACACAAGTTTCCATTGTGGCTTATCTATGCTCCTAACATTGAGAAAAGAAAAAGAAAGTGAAAATAAGTATGCCATAAGTATTCAGTGGCTTGCACAACCACCTTTAGCAGCAATAACTTAAGGTAATCACTTTCTGTATAACTATAATATATATAACTGCGGAAGTGTAGAAGAATTTTGGCTCAACCTTTTTATAATGTTGCTTCATTTCACTGTGCAGGAAATGGTTTTCACACTGCTCTCCTAAAGTCCTACCACAACATTTCAGTTAGGTTAAAGTCAGGATAGCAATACCTTGATTTTTTTCTGTGTACAACAGGTGTACCTGCAATTACTGTCTCTATGCACAGGAGACCTCTAATTTGAATACTTTGGTATACACAAGAGTTTGTGATTGGCTCAGTGTCTGCAAGGTGCCCAGATTCTGTGGCTCCAAATCAAATCATTACTCCTCCACCACTGTGTTTGACAGCTAGTATGAAATGGTTGTGATGACATGATGTGTTTTCACCAAATGTATGTTCAGATGCAGCTTTGCTTTTTCCTGCACAAGTATGGCTTACAAACAAGCCACACTTGTTCAACATTTTCCTAACTGTGCTGTCATTAACTGAGGCCTGCAGAGTCTGAGATGGAGCTCTTGGTTTTTTGTAATTTCTCAGAACACTACACAGTCTGACCTTGGGGGGGTTTGCTCCTATTTATAAAGGATCATATGAGTGCCCTGGAGAGGAAATGTAGCCAGTTTTAGTACAACAGTTGCTGTCCGAGTTAAGTGATCTAGATTATTTGCAATAATCCTACAGGTCAGGTCAGTGCAATATTTTACTGTAAACAGCCAACAGTATGTATTTTGAATGCCCAGTGTAATAAAACAGCAATAAAACACACAATAACACATCTTCTTTTAGCATGTGTGTTCTTATCACTTAAAAACATACAACAAAGTCGGAAGAATGTTTCCCAACTAGGGAAACATGACCATCTGAGAAGCATGTGAATGCACAGTTTTCTTTACAGCGTCACATGCAACATGCAACTATAACAAAATATACAAAAAAACAAAAAACAAAAAACTGAAAAATAATACAAGTGTAAAAAAAATCTGTCAAATGGTTACGTAAAACTTCATGGAAACAATGAATTGTCATGCTGTATGACTTTATATTTCACTACATTAGCCTATAAACCTAGCCCATTTTCCCATGTACACACATATCTTGGTAAACATAGTTTTTCTATGTACATTGCCATTTTGAACCACAGAATTTTAAGCTTTTTAAAAACTTCTTCCAGGTTTAAGATTTTCAGAAACTCATCACTGCACCTTCATTTCCTTGTTTACAGTCAGGCTGTTTACCATGCAATCATTTATTTTTGCCAACATTTCTATACAGTTAGGGTTATACCACCACCTGTTGCTGTGTTTGACATTGTTTTTGTGTTTTCATTTAGATGGACAAAGAAAAAAAGAAAGTGAAATTCACTATTTTAAAAATCCCATGTAGATGTGGCTGTAGCCAAGTATTTTTTCATTTAATAAAAAAAATAACAAAACATTATTTTCAGGCACACGAAAACAAGGGCGGGAAATTTGTGTCCAGCAACACTGACACACTGAGCTGTTTTATCACAGCTATATAACATTTTCTTACCACCAGTATTAATGAATAATGAATGATTTACTTCTTAGCATTAGACTGAATGACTGTATGAGCAATATGAAATAAAATTAGTAACACATTAGCATAGCTACCGGAGATGTTTTAACTGAACGGGTTAGCTGCTTCTCCTTATATTGCAGTCTTTATGCTACACTAAACAAGCTAAACTGACATTTACAGTCATATTAAACTATACCTTTAGAAAAATGTTGCCTAAGATGAGTTGTAGTCTTTAATTAATTAATTTAAATATAGTGGCTACATTAGAATTTGACATCAGCAAGAACGTGAGCTGCCCAGAGAGCCTATGTTGGCTGCACGTGTCAGTCCAGTTTGAGGAAATGTACAGTATGTTAAAACAAACCCCCCCACCACAAATCACAGATAAGTCACGGAATAATTTCAGCCTGCCCTTTCTAACATATCAAAACAGTTTGTGGGTTTATGATTAAGAAAGCTATAACCATGCAGATTATATTTTATAGTCCCATATATGACTGTTCCTTGAGGAGTTCACAGAAATTTAAGATGGCAGCAATGATAAAAGTACTTTAATGATAGGGGGAGATAAGATTTGCTGCAGTGACTCATTCAAAGCTCCACACGGATTCTCCAATCATCAGTTCTTCCCCCCTCCCCACACTCTCTGACTGCTTTGAAATAATCAGCACACTTCTTGAGCAAATATGGGCATTGCAGAAGAGCAGCATGGATCGAACATGAAGCAATGTTGTAATGGATGACCTCTGCACACACAAGTGAAACAACATGCTCCAGTTTGATACAGAACAATCACCTGTGCACACTGTGCTGCTAATCATTTTTTGATAATGGGTCTACATTAAGTTAATTACATTGTTTATAGTGTCTAATTACCATGAAAGCTTAAAGTGAATGTAAATCTGTGACCTTTCCTGACATTCAGAAAAACGGTAGTTTAATCAGAACTTGATTGCTTCCATTTTCCTTTCTGATTGGCTCTTAGTAAGAGGGGTTTTTATCAATATTTAATCATTAAGCAAATCATCTCTCAGTCACACACAGAAGTCTACAGGCATGTATGTTTGCCTGCATGAAGAAAAATAATTTTATGAGCCCACCGTATAATTTGAGCACATGATTAACAACTTCACCTACATGGGGTTTAGTGCTTTTGAGGTCCGTCTGAACTTGAGATCGTTGACCTATTGCTATGTACTAGTACTTTTTCTGCAAATACAAGGCTCTTGTTTGCTGTGTGACATGCAGGATGAGCCTGCTTTCTGCTTTGCGCAAGCACAAAAGTTATTTATGTAAACAATCAGATTCTGGGCATGAAAATCATTCACTGAGTGCACGTGTACCTAATGACCAATGCTGCATTATTTTCAGTTTAAAGGTGGCACATTTGCCTTCACATGTAATTTAAAGTGCAGTTACATTCAATTAAAACTGTTAAATTATACAGTAAATATTTTTGTATATGAGGCTTAAATAAAATACTCATGAACAGTTTTTCAATTACCATCAACTTCTACTCATCTGGTCTTTACACTGTACAAGGAAACCATGAGATTTACTACACTTAGTGTACACACGTTCAGTAATGTATATACCTTTATATATTGTACATATATTTATTACTTTTTAGATTAGCCATTTTTATATTTTTATATTTTTTATATTTTGCTTGTTTTACGTTATTGTATTTTTGCACAATTGTTGCTTGTGAAGCTCGCACACAAGAATTTCACTCACATGTACTGTACCAGTGTACCTGCACATGTGACGTGACAATAAAAGTGATTTGATTTGATTTGATTTGATTTAATGTATTTGCCCCCTTCTTGATTTCTTAGGTTAGGTATATATGTCACACTCAAATGTTTCAGATTGTTAAACTAATGTTAATATTAGATCAAAAATAGCCTGACTAAACACAAAATGCAGTTTTAAGATGATGATTTCCTTTACTAAGATCCATGCAATGGAATTGCGTTTGGTTAACTTTTTGTTTGTTTTTGTTTCAAATGCTCTAATATTTCTTCGTGAAGCACTTTGTGATCTTTGTCTTGAAAGATGCTATATAAATAAATGTTACTTACTTATTACTTACATCCACACATTCCTCCACATCACTGTGGAGGAATTTTGGACCACTCTTCTTTGCATAATTGTTCTAATTCAGCCACATTGGAGGGTGAACGGCCCGTTTAAGATCATTTTAAAGCATCTCAATCAGATTTGGGACCAGTTTTTGACTCTGCTGGTTCAAAAATCTTTTTTTGTTAACCATTCAGATGTGGATTTGGTGCGTACGTGACCTTTCAGGTTTTCTGGTAGAAAGCAGAAGTATGGTTCCATCAATTACAACAAGTCGTCCAAGTTCTAAAGCAGGAAAGCAGCCCCAGACCATCACATCGTTGGTATGATGTTCTTTTATGAAAGTGTTAGTTTTACGCCCGATGTAACAGGACTCAAACTTTCCAGATCAGTCCAGATTCTCCCAAAAGTCTTGTGGTTCATCAAGATGTTTTTTGCCAAATGTGAGACGAGCCTTTGTGTTCCTTTGGGTCAGCAGCAGTTTTCTGCTTGAAGCTCTTGCATTGAGGCCATTTCTGCCCGGTCTCTTTCTTATTGTTGAATCATGAATGCCGACCTTAACAGAGAGAAGGGAAGCCTGCAGGTTTTTGGGTTCTTTTGTGACCTCCTGGATGAGTCGTTGATGCTTTTCTTGGTAAGCCGGCCACTCCCGGGAAGGTTCATCACTGTTCCCAGTTTTTTCCCTTTGTGGGTAATGGTTCTCACTGTGGTTCACTGGAGTCCCAGAGCCTTAGAAATGGCTTTGTAACACTTCTTCTATATTTATGGATCTAAAAAGAGAAACTATCTAGTAAGCAGCAGTTCTGATTTGGGATACTTTGTAAAATGTAAAAAAAAAAAAAAAAAAAGTCAATTTAATGATTTTCAAATGATTTAAAGCTTATAACTTATAAAACTGTACAAATTTAATATATCAAATGTTGAAACCTGACAAAAAAACAAAACTTGCACTAGGCATAATTAATGCTACTTTGCATCACCTCTTTTATTAACTGTAAATAGAAAACAACTGAGGAGACTAATTGCTTTACTTCTTTAAACAAAGTCTTTAACAGGTTCCTTTGTGTTAGTTTTTGCTTCATAATACATGTGTGGACTGCAGACTGGATGGACTCTTTTACTGGGGAGACATGCTGCTGTAATGCGTGCAGACTGTGCTTTGGCATTGTATTGCTGACATGAACAAGGCCTTTCCTGAAAGAGACAACTGGATAGGAGCAAAAGTTGGTGGCTTGGATGAGGGATTTTAATCTAGGCATCAAGCTGGCCTCTCTACTCTGTAACTCAGATTTTAATTGAACTATTTTCCATCCTCGGGGGGGCAGAGGGGGCCAGATGTTTGATTAACTCTGTTCACTGGTTACCTTTAAAAATCTCAGTTTCAGAATCGTGTATGTTTGTGCATTTCTAAAAGATTCCCCCTGTCTGCTCATGCTTTTTTTTAAATACCCACTTATGTTACCCACAACTAATTAACCTGTAACCTTGTAAACTGTAAAACTAGCTGGTGTCACTTCACTGCATTTTATTGCATATTTTGTGGCATTAAATGTAAAATTTCTGTAAAGAATCATTAATTGACCCACCATTACTCTTTTTATTTTTGTAAAAGGCTTCTTTAGGCTCCTCTGAGTCATCTAAGCTGTCTCTCAGAGAAGCAGCCACCTTTACAACAGGCTTGGAGCTCTTGGAAAAGCCTCACGTGAACCTTGCATTATAGCAAACAATGAAGGCTTTTACATAAAGGCATCATTTGTGCTTAAGCAAGTATTTTCCCCGCTAATTATGGCAGAATTAACTCAGATTTCCTAGCAATGTAATACACATGGAAGTACGTTTGAATATGGTGGTTAATTTCATTTGATTGTGGTTATCCTGTGGTGGCAAAAGTATTTTTCCTCTACTTTTTATCTGATGAAAGTACAGTGCAATTATTCAAGGTCAAGGTAATCAAGCTGGCAATCAAGCTGGCTCTAAAGTTAAACTGCTTTATAAACAGTCAGGCGGTATAATTATTTATCCTCTGTTTAAAATAATAATTAATAACTTCTGTAATATATTGATGTGCAAACTATGTCTGTTGTCATGGAGTGATTCCTGAATAAGCCTCAGCTAATATTAAATATCAAAAACAAAACCAGAGGAATGTTTTGATATTTTTTATTCTATCTGTGCAGAGGAGCATCTGTGACGATCGGTTGGAAGCTTTGGACCTGGAGTCATACAAGCTTTCTGAATATTTAAGCAACAAAGGCAGCCTCTGAGTGTTTTGGCTGACCTGCAGAGGGGAGACAAGGGGGCTGCTGAGCTAAAAGGCAAGAAAAAAGTTGTAATGTTTTTTCACAGTGGAGCAGAAATGTAAAGTAGCATCAAACAGAAATATTCAAGTGCTTTCAAAATTTGTAAAATTTCAAAAAAATTGGAATTCATTACTTTCCGCCTTATTCTGGGTCTCGCTGCAGGCACTTTCATTTGTACCAATATCCAAGCTTTAATTGGTGTGCATGTGATATGGGCATGCAAGGAAAGTGTCAGCTATAAAATGAATACTTCAAAATGGTGTCAAATGATGTAGTAGGAGTGAACTGACATAGCTCAGGTTGAGGAAATGTTTATCCATTACTGACATGCAGCGATGGCAGATATCAAAGCTGAGCTATCTCTTAAAAAAAAACAACCCTGTGATTCACCAGTGAACACTCTGGTTAACCATCAACCGGACTGACACTCCACCTCTTCTCTGGTTAGTGGTATGAGGGAAGGAAGAGAAGGACACCAGCTCTGCTGTCAGTCACTGTTCACCTCTCTAACACCAGTAGGTCCCTACAACACTCAACTGGGCCAAGGAGCTGTCCTGTCACTGGGCGGAGCTAGACCCAGAAAGAAGGAGGGGGGTTTGCTGAGGTGTGTGGGGGTGTGAGAAAGGAAGGTGGAGAAGGAGAAGGAGGGGGGCACTCTACTTTCTTGGACAAGTCTTTCTGTCCCACTGTCAAGTAGTTGAGAATTTGTTGGCCTAAAGAACTAGCAGACATGGACATGGCAGACTACAGCGAAGCTCTGGACCCAGCCTATACCACGCTGGAGTTCGAAAACATGCAAGTGCTCCCCTTGGGTGCAGGTGAGTCTCATATATGCAGCGCTGCCTTTGAACTTTGAAACTTTTACTGATTTAAAACTTTGGTCAGGAGCGGAGAGCGCGAGTTCTGGCGTGAAGTGATAAAAGGGGTCATTTGTCCATCTGCTCCTGCTCGTAGAGAGATGATCCTGTTCAGTGGTCTTCTTTTATCACCTTGGGTGCGATAAAACATTAAGAGATTTTGTTTTACGAGACTGTCGTATTCTCAGTGCACTTGGGTCATTTGGCCCAACCAACTTTAACCTGTTCCAGCTTGTACAGGGATGTGGTGTCAGACTGATTACAGGGGATTGATCTTCATTCGGTGATGAAGCAGTAGCTTTAGTATCATGATCACCCTTCTCTTGTTACAAACGGTCTGTTCCCACAGAGTCTAAACTGAGGAGAATGGATGTAGTTTTTGGATATGTGCTTACAGTGACACCAACCTATTTGTATATGCAGTCTCCCATGACATCTGGCTGTGATCCTGATTCTAAAATTTCCAAAGAAGCAAAAAACAAAGGAAGCCTAATGGGGACCTATCTCAGCACAAAACTTTTTTTTTTTTTTTAATAATTTACACAATTATATTCTGTCATTAAACAAATATGTAAAAGTGACCCTCCAAGAACCAGCCTACCACTTGTATATATTGTACATTTCTTTAGCATGTGTCATGTCAAACTCTATGATAATCAGCTTTGTTCTGGTGACTGTGAGAGTGGCTTAAACAAAAACTGTCTCCAGTGATTGCCTTTCATAGATAATCAAACCTACATCAATTGAACTCTGTTGACGCTATCTGAGCTACTCAGGCTGCTAACAGATCCCTGCAGTTCTTTGGAGGGCTGCTTTTGATCAGCTGTCAATGGAGCTGATGAGTGTCTTCACGTCAGTCTTTCACACCTTGAATTAAACCAACCTGGCAGTTCAAGTGTGTTGCCTGGCATATGATTAGACATTAAAAAAAAAAAAAGACGCTTCTTCTAGTTTCAGGTCACCTTGTTCCTATGATTTAAAGCTAATCACCTAAAAGCCTGTTGGCCTGATGAGCCTTTTTTTTCTCCTTTCTCTCTCTCTCATGTCAGACTCCTCACCAGCTGAAAGCGCTAACATGAACGCCGCGAGCCACCTGGCTGCAGGCAGTTTGTGTGCCATATGTGGAGACAGAGCCACAGGTAAACACTACGGTGCCTCCAGCTGTGATGGCTGCAAGGGCTTCTTCAGACGCAGCGTCCGGAAAAACCACATGTATTCATGCAGGTGAGGGAAGCTCTTCAACTAAAAAAATACTGATACTGTTTGTGTGCCAATGAAAAAGCAATGGACATCTAGCCAATGCAATTAATTCTCAGTTATGTGCCACTGTGTAGACAAGCAAAGATTGCTATCATTAAAAATGCAATCTTCTGATTACAGTCTTGTGATTAAATGTTAAAGGATGCAAACATTACATATATATGTATATATTCTTCATCTTTAAGATACTTGAAAAAGAAAGCATGTGGAATTTTTACTACATCTATTTCAATTTGTATCCAATTGCTGCACTTTGCATTGATTCCTTCATCAAATTTCCTTTTTGAATCCGTGATAGCACAAACAAACTTAATCCGCTCACTTTTACAGGTTTAACAGACAATGCATTGTGGACAAAGACAAGAGAAATCAATGCAGGTATTGCCGACTGAAGAAGTGCTTCAGAGCTGGCATGAAGAAAGAAGGTAGGTGACTTTTATCTCTTCACTAAACCAATCTCAAAAGTCAATCTATGTGAATTTTTTAGTGTTAAAACAATAGAATCTCTTGCCTCACAAAACAAAAGAGAATTTAATCAGCAAATCACTACCAGAGCTTGAGCTGTCTCCACTAAATTGATATGACTTGTCTAAGTGTGTTGCAACACCCAGGAGAGGACTACCTTGTTAATGTTCACTCCACGGAGCGCTTAAGTCTCTGACCAGCTTATGCTGAGCAAACATTTCCAAGCAATAATAGCCATATACTGATAAACATGACAACCTTGGAAGACATATTTTTCTTTCAAATCACTCTGTGTTCCGTGTTTGTGCAACAAAGGAAATGAGAAAATTCAACACTTTTCTTGCATTTACAAAAATATAACTGCATGAAAGTTCCACTTTTATCTTTGCTTTGCAAATGCAACCTACATGTTGCTGCCACATTATAAGTCTGTGAATGTTCTTTTTTTTTTTTTAGCTGTACAGAATGAACGAGACAGAATCAGCACCAGGAGATCCAGCTATGAAGACAGCAGTTTACCATCCATCAACGCACTCATCCAGGCAGACGTGCTGTCAAGACAGGTAAGGTGGCCGTACATCATGTTTGGGGCTCATATCTACTGTAACTGTAACAAGGCATCAAATGACTTCATAAATGCATTTTCCTGTGTAGATCACATCCCCTGCTCCTATACTGAATGGTGACATACGGACTAAAAAGATCGCCACCATCACAGATGTGTGTGAGTCCATGAAACAGCAGCTGTTGGTCTTAGTGGAGTGGGCCAAGTACATCCCAGCCTTCTGTGACCTGCCCTTGGATGACCAGGTGAGACCCATACACAGACAGAGTGTACACAGTGGTATAGACACTCTGGTCATTCATCAACCAGTATACTCAAAACCATAATGAGGGTTGAGGGACACGTGGCTGTGGGACTGTCACTGACTATGTTCTTCCTTAATCAAATAACACTGCAGTAAAAAAAAAAAGAAAAAGAAAAGAGGAGGAAATAGTTTTCCAGTCTCTAAGGATGACAGGGTTTTTCATCACTCTCTCTTAAAATTTTCAACCAGAATGGTTAATGTGTTTTAATCCTCAGTTGGAACATGATGAGCTGGTTTTAATGTCACAGTGCTTTGTGAAAAAAACAAACTGCAGAATCATTAACAGTGTGATCACCGAGCCTTAGTAACTGATTTGCTGATGCAGTGAGATGGCCTTCTTTGCCAATTTTAGTTCAACCAGTGAGGTTCATGTGAGGGGAGTTTAAAAAAACCAGACAGAACTATATAATATAAACGTATCACGTAGAGGAGTTATTATATCATAGCAAACTGTCTTTTAATTCACTTTCACTGCAGGTGGCATTGCTCCGAGCTCATGCAGGAGAACATCTCCTTCTCGGTGCTGCAAAGAGGTCCATGCTTTACAAAGACATCCTCTTATTAGGTAAAACTGGCACACAATACAGTATGATACCGCACTCATATTGCATATAATCATGCTGTTTCCCTATTCCAATGGTGCGTTTTCCCAAAATATGTTTCTCCTGCAGGAAATGACCACATCATTCCCAGAAACTGCCCAGAGTTGGAGGTGGGCAGAGTAGCAGTGAGAATCCTGGATGAGCTGGTGCTTCCCTTCCAAGAGCTTCAGATAGATGACAATGAATATGCCTGCTTAAAAGCCATAGTTTTCTTTGACCCAGGTACCAATGCTGACAAACATTTCAGATTCTTGAGCTTCTTTCCAAGCCAGTAACTTGAGTGAAAACTTGAAAAACTCAGCTAGACCACATTATATACAGATGTTGGTCATTAAAACATTTCTCTTTGCTAACATTTGCCCACAGATGCTAAAGGTCTGAGTGACCCTGGAAAGATCAAGCGGATGCGATACCAGGTCCAGGTGAGCTTGGAGGACTACATCAACGACAGGCAATATGACTCTCGAGGCCGTTTTGGAGAGCTTCTCCTGCTCCTGCCGACACTACAGAGCATCACTTGGCAAATGATTGAACAGATCCAGTTTGTGAAACTCTTCGGCATGGCCAAGATTGACAATCTGCTTCAAGAAATGCTTCTTGGAGGTGAGAAATGGTTCTCAGTAAAGACAGATTTAGTAAAATTTACTATAGCATGAATTCTGACACTGTAGGCATTGCATTAAGTGGACGGAACTGCATCAAACCGCTATTAATAGAAAATTGTTGGTTTTTTTCTTCCAGGTTCTGCTAATGAAGCACCACATGCACCTCACTCTCTGCATCCTCACCTGGTTCAGGAGCACCTCAGCACCAATGTTATAGTGACCAGCAATATGCCAACGCCAATCCATAATGGTCAAATTTGTAAGCACAAAATACATTAATGCATTGCTACAATTAAGATTTAGCGTCTGTCATTAGCTTAAAACTGTCAGGGTTTTTATTGCTACATATGGTAAAATCTTCAAGTCTAATGAAGGCGATCACAATCATTAATCAATTGTATTTTAATGAAGAGAACCCATCAAATTTTCCTCACGCAGCTCCATGTGCAGCCAAGTCAGGTAGCTGGAAGGCCAAATAGGCTTGGCAAAATAATCCCCTAAGTTGTTCACAGAAACTAATCTGGCTTATTTTGTAAAAGAAAACTTCTGTTATTCTTTCTGAACATATTTAATGCTCTGACAAATTTCACAAAAGTGCTTATTCCTTATTGGAATCTTGTGTTACGCCCGCGTCATACTGTAAGATAGTAAATATTCACCTGCTTGTGCTGCAGTTTCTCCACCTTAGTAACTGCTTTCTCTCTGTGTTCTACTTTTCAGCCACTCCTGAAACCCCAATTCCATCTCCACCTGCTGCCTCCAGCTCAGAACATTATAAAATGGTTCAGGGGGTCATAGCCACTGTTCCCAAGCAGCCAACCTCCATCCCTCAACCAACTATTACAAAACAGGAGGCCATTTAACAACCCCTTAAATCTTTATTCCTTCAGTTTTTTTCTAATTAAACCAGGGTCTTTACATGTATGTTTATACACAATCAGCATTGAAGCTGTTAACTTGACTGGAACCCTAAAGTAGCTGAATACTGTATATATATCTATAATAAAAATCTGCAGGTGTGGTCTTTACAGATTGATAGCCTGAGTTTTCAGGCATCACTTTGTACATGTATGCAGCTGCAGCTGAGCGTCATGGCTCAGTGAAGGCCAGATAAAACCATAAGCATTGTAATCTTCTAGGCTCACTGCCTTTCGGTAAGACTGACACTTAGAAGTACACTGCTGTATATATTATAGCTCATTATTGGGTAACTTCAATTCCATTGTGTCCTATGCATGTCCTCAGTGTGTGCAGTAAGGCTTATGTTAGAAATGGCAAAGTAATCATGTCAGTATTTCATGAATGTTACAACAGGCCTTACACTGTCATATATTTAGTGTTTAACTTTTTATTTTTTTTTTTTTCATCTTTCTTAAGAATAAAATGAACTCAGAAAAAAAACCTAAAGAAAATTCCTCTAAAGAGTTCGGCTTTGCCTTCGAGTTGCTCTCAAATATTTTGTGGCAAAACTAAAATATATGGGGTTTGTTTTATACACTAGGATATGCATATTTACAGGAGTGAATTTTAAAGTTTTAAAATTTACTCCAGTATAACCAAGCTTGGCAGGCTGTATACGGTTATCTACACAGAGACTTTTAGAAAGTCACAGGCAGACATGCTAAAGAAGTTTCCCAATAATATGTTGTGTTGGGTTTTAAAAATATATTGTATGTTTTTTTTTTGTTTGTTTGTTTGTTTTGTTTTGTTTAGTACTTTGTCATGGTTTAACTGATGGAATAAATTGTGCCTTTTAACCTGTACTGCCTTACAAAACCAGGTAATGTTTTGCCTTACAATGTGAAGTTGAGTTAATAAATCTTACAGTTTATTTTTACATTGCTTTTTCTGCTATGTATTTATACTACGGTCACAAGAGAAGTGGCCACCAAGGAATTCACTGCATTTGCATTACACATTCTTTCAAAGATAAATGGGAAGTCTCTGGTGGAAAAAAAAATAGGTCCAACGTGGCAGTGCTTTTTGGTCCCTGATAGACTACTGCAACTTCAGGCTAATAAGCTGCCATAAAATCATTACAGATAGCGCTGACTCCAGATAGAGAGATGCAGATATATTTGTGCATTGCGTCTAGAAAACAATGAATTCTGTGTGTGCTTTTGTTAAGCTCATATTACTTTTTGCAATGGAAACAAAGCATTAAATTCAAAACAAGTACAAAGATAGAATTATCTAGAGGAGGATTACTTTTAATATTACTGCCCATAATGAGAGCATCAACAGGACCATTGGTGAGACATAACTATTGAGGTTTCTAGGAAAAAAATTGTACTTCCTGGAGATTGTTGGCTCTCGCTGGGTGAAATTTGTTGCAAACACAATCCTGCACCAAAAACATATTGATTGCTTTGGCTGCAAGCAGATTTCCATGGTTGCCTGTAATTTTTGGTAATTACTCAAAAAACTTGCACATCTTGTGAAAAGGGTGTCATGCAAACTGGAAATGGAGACTTCCGCCTTCAAAGTAAAAGTTGTTCCTGAGCAATGCAGTCAACATGTTTCAAAAGGTGCAGCTTTTAACTCTGAAGGTGAATGGTCCTGGTTTCCAGTTTACATTGCACTTGCCACAGTTTCACCACAGCTCTAAGAGCACCTGGGCAATATTTGTAGACAAGTCCGTCACTTCCATGCAAACTATGGGTGAACGCAGCAATATGCTAGCAAGCAAAGCAATCAGAAAGAGGTTTTTCCAACCAGCTGGGAAATACACATTTTTCCCTAGCAACAGGTGTGTTGCTGGGGAAATATGAGAGTCACTGATTGGTCTCTAGGCCTTTGACTAGGGGCTTTAGCAAATATTTTCCCAGCAACTGCTGGCGACCTCTTGCAACTGGTTGGGGAACACTCATTTTCCTCTCATGAACAGTGATTGCCAGATGGTCACCGGCTGGTCTCTAAGCTTGTCTGACTGGGGTATCATTCAATTGACTGTACACTGTCACCATGATTCCCAAGTGTCCAAAATGACTGAAAAGCTAATGTCACATGGTTAGCCGTCACATATCTGCAACATCTAAAGTGCAGCTTTAAGGTGCTTGTGCTTTACTGAAGTCTTATGTTTGCTGTTTTATGTTTAATGTTATGATGCTTTCCACATCCACTCTATCACAATGCACAATGCATATATTGTACTGTGTTCTCTAGACCGTTTAATTTTAAGTTTTAGTTACACTTTTTTTTGCCAATTTTACAATACACAAACATGATGTCAGTTACACTGCAGGGGTTTGTCTGGTTAGGAAGCCTGAACTATTGTTAAATGTTGCCTAAGTATTGTGTAAACTATTTTACTTGGATTTGTGCAAATGAAAGTGATGACAGGTGCACTGGAGAGGCAACAACAAGCCAACCTTCACAAACGAAATGGTTTTACAGGAGATGGCCACAAACCATTTCGCCCTCCTTGTCACCATGAAAATCATGGATAATCTTTTATACACCACTTTACTAGAACATATTTATTTTTAATCAATTATTCTCACCTTACGTGGACCCCCCTGCCTTGTTCTTGGTTCTCTCTTTAGCACAATACCTAACATATCCTGGAAAAGCCATATATTACAATACATCATCGTTAGAGTGGTAAGTACTGGACATTAGCCTAAAGCTCATATCCATATTTTCCTTTTTTTTTCTTTAATTAGACATTTAGTCAATTGCTTGCATTTTTTAAAGAACAAAACACCAACCCCTTGTTTGTTGTACGATCAATTCTGTAGTGAAACGAATCCTAAATGTAAGATTTGTGTTTAAAAAATTGTCTACCTACATAGCACCAGCCTCCGAGACGACATGAAGCCTACAGTGGCAAGGAAGCAGCCGCGGAAACATGAAGGTAAATTCTGCCATCTACTGCTTTGAAATGCAATGCGAGGATGGTATAACCTGCGTACAAGTATGAGATCATTACGTTAACCTCAGCTATAAAACCCCACAGCTATAAAATTACCTACCTGGTGCTTGAATCTAACAACAGTGTTTTGAGAAAGTGTGCGTTTCTGTTACTCTTGGTTTTAGAGATGTTTGGTTCAGGTACCCAGGTTCGTGTTTATGTTAGTAAATCCTGAAACGAATTAGTTTGTAATTTGTTAACAGAAAAAAGTAGGATATTTCAAGATCGCATTTGAATTTGGAACACAACAGGCTCACATAACAGCCACGCTATTAATTTTGTGACATATTGGTTTGCCTAATTTCCGATTAAACTTGAACGCAGCACCGGCATCAAAACAAAAGACGCACGATTCATCGGCGCAGTGTATCACGTGTTACAAAAGCACCAATGAGCTAACGCCGGCTCTGTACCCGGAAAAGGGATTTTCCTGACAGGTCCGTTGTGATTTTTTTGACAGTGGTTTTTGTAGCTTTGATCTTTGCGGATGTTTTCTGAATTCATATATAACTTACCATCGGCCTTTTAGCACTCTATGTCTGTCATTGAAGGCTACCGTTAGACCCATTTTCTGGTCAGTATTCAGTCATTATCCGGACATATGCTCTGTTTAGGCTCAGGCTGTATTAGCTGAGAATCTCTGGCGCTGTGACTCATTACTGAGTGAATGCATGCAGTGTTTGCAGTCTTGGGTAGTTACTGGAGAGCATCCCGCTCTTGTGTATCTGGGAACATCGTGTTCCCACATCTATTGCTAAACTTAGCTGAAATTGAGCTAATTACTAAAACTGCGCAGTTGGTGAGTGTACCTGGCATTTACTCCAGTGTTCAGGCACTTAACAGTTTTTATTTTGTGCTGCTGTACGTTTACTGTGCAGAGGCAGCTTACTGGTACAAAATATGATAATGACGTTTAATTATTGATAATGAAGGTGTCAGGCCGAGGGGTGTCGCTGCTCTTATTTGAAGTAAAGCTATGGTATTTAGAAGTTAATTCCCCTCACGCGTGCTTGTTTCCTAACAGCTTCACCCAGTCATTCCATGGCCGATCAGCATGAGTCCATCGATCTCGGTGGTCCTACAGTGGACTCGTCAGCAGCTGCAAGGCACAGCTGGTTCCCCAGTCCCCCACCACCCATCTATTCCTGTACCCTGACCCCTGAACTGGTGGCCAAGGCACGCGAGGAGCTCCAGGAGAAGCCAGAATGGCGTCTACGAGATGTCCAAGCACTGAGGGACATGATACTTAAGGTAGGGCAGAACAATAATCCAGGGAAGGGTAACTTACGAAGCAGAGGGCACAAATTTGAAAGCTTTCAAGTAATATTCGAGTGTACTTTTGGGAAAAATTTGAGAAGTGTGAGTAAGGAAACACAGGAAGGAAATCCACACTGTCTGCAAGATAACTGCAAAAACAAGAGTAAGACTGACTCTAATTTTCAGTATGAAATTTAAGTGTATTCATATATGCCATAAATAGCCTACATGCGATCGGAAAAATAATCAGTTCTTTTATTAGGCACTTTTCAGGGCATGTTTGCAGCACTGGGGCCTAAATTTCACCTACAATTTAATGGTGTTAATTTTCTCCACACAGGAAAGTGATCCGTTTTACCTCCTCACTATGAACGAGATCCTTTAGTACTTAAATAGTGAATTTAAATCTCATTCATTACTTTTGGTACATCTGCTGTGTATGGTTCATGCAAAATCTCAAGGCATCCCAGTGTGCCTCAGCTCGCCATTTGAGAACCACTGTGATAAAACATATTACTCAAAAAAAGAAATGCAAGTTTTATATTGTGAAGTAGTTTTTAGTTCCAGTTGTTTGGTTTTAGTCAGTGGTGAGATTGGTAATTTATTAATTTGTTTAACACAAATGAACTCACTTGTACAACCGAGAATTGGTTCAGTTTGCTGTATTCGCTTGCCAGTGGAATCAGGGCACAATAAAACCGTGTATGCACAGCACTGTTATCAGTGGCACCATGCCACGACTGACTGGCGTTGACTGGGGCCAGGCTTTTGGCATTCTGGATCCTGTTGCTGCAGCTTTGCGTGTCCATGAGAGCATCTGATCTTATTGTTCTTGGTGAAATTTTGACCAGACAGAGGCACCGAGTTGAGGCGCTCTAACCTGAACTTGTGTTACTCCTGCGGCAGCACCCTGCCCTGTGGCTGTTTCAGCAGGACAGTGTCTGCTTGACATACGGCCTGACACTGTCAGAGTAGAACAGGCCTTTCTGGAACAGAAGCAAACCCAGACACTTCATTTGCCAGCTTGCCTCCTGTTGAACTTGCCTGGGGCACACTGGGTCATTGTGTTCATCAGAGCCTGTAACCAATTCACAGCTCCAGGCCACATTCATGCAGGAATAGAGAGCAATTCCTCAGCAACAGATCCTGACTCTTATCCAGTCCATTTGGAGATGGATAGCTGCCTGTGTTGCATCCAGAGGAGGTTATATCTCCCATAAAATAGCCTGTGTATACATATATTATGGTCTTGGTCTATAAACTCTCCTTAAAACACAAACTTCCATTTGTTTTTGGATAGTATATTAACTTTTAATACCCTAAAAATATAAGGCTGATGTAATATTGTATTATTTGTGTTTTTGAACTTGGGAACACCTGCTATAGCCATTACAATGGTACTTTGAGAACTTTGGCAGGTGTTTCTGTTTTTGTCTGAGGACAGATTTTGTCAGTGCTGTCCCAAATATATCACAAAGCTTTAGACGTTCAGAGTTCAGATTTAAGGTTGTTCTTGAAGGTGGGTGTGGGGGTCTGATTCCACGTTATGTCCCGTTTCGCATCCTTTGTTTGTTTTTTTTTAATGTATTTGTAACTCTCCTACATGACGTTTAGGAAAAAATACAGCGTGTGATTGCACTGTTCAATATTCCACTGACACTATGACCTGTGACAAATGAGTATGGATATTAGCTGCACAGGTCCTTTGTTTTTCTGCTATAGTGTTTTGATAGCATTAAAAAGCAATGAATAAAAGTGTTATTGAACAAGGCCAAATTTCAATTGTTTGTCAATTAAAATATTTTTTCTTATGTGTTGCATTTCAGCAGCACTGTGGTCCATGTGAAGTGTCTTTGTTTGTCTTGCAGGCATTTTTTGACAGTTGTTGGAGTCTTAGTCTTATAGAAATATGGTCTGTAGTTTTGTTATTTCCAGCAATGAGGTGGTCCACCTCTGAATTCTTTCTTTCCTCTTCAGCCTGTAGCACAGTAGACTTAACTTAAAGTCCACACATTCCCACTGAAGGCTAAACGTAAATTTATTATAAAATGTGTAATGGATGTAAATCATTTTAAAAATAAGGTGTTTTTTTTTCCCTAAAGCGGTGGTACATGTTCTTTATTAGTGAAGGAAGAGTCCCAAAGGTTTGGTCCTTTGAACAAAGAAGGTTCAGGCGTGACTAAAAATAAACTGAAGTGCCCATGTTATCAGAATGAATGATCATTTCACTTGGTCCAGCAAGTGAAAAGCTAAATGGTGAATTTCTTTAGAGTTTAGTAATAGCAGTGACACCTGGCAATAGGACAGATTTGTTTTTGGTTATTATAAGGTCTTATTTTCAAGCAGTTTGACCTTACATTGATACAATTATTCTGACAACTTTTTTTAAAGATTATTTTAACCAGATTCTTTTGTAATGATTTATTAGTTCCACTTATGCCAGCTGGGGATTGGTCCGATAGGTACAGTACGGGGTGAGCCCTCCCTTAGAGACAGGCTGAAAAGGAGCTAGTTGAGGTGGTTTGGGCATCTGACCAGGATGCCTCCCAGGTGCCTCTAAGTGGGGTTTTCCAGTCATGTCCTTCTGGGAGAACACCCCAGGGTAGACCCAGGAGATGCTGGAGAGGTTCTCTCTCGGCTGGCTTTGGAAACACCTCTGTGCTCCCCTGGAAATGTTGGAGGAGGTAGACAGGGAGGAGTAGTACTGGGCATCTCTGCTTGAACTGCTGCCAGTGAAACCCAGGCTTGGAGAAGTAGTAAAGAATGGACAGATGGATGCTAACCAAGCTTAATTTAACCATTTTTCTCAGTGTTTTATTTTGTTTAGTCACAAGCCGTATTTTGTTTATTCTAGTTGTTGCCATTGATAACCTTCCCTCTTTTCTTTTTTTTTTTTTTTCCCAATTAACTTTTTTTTTCCTCTTGGCTCTGCAGGAACAGCCCAATCTCAGGACACGACTTGATGATGCCTTCCTGCTGCGCTTCCTGCGGGCCAGGAAGTTCGACTATGACCGTGCCCTGCAGCTGCTCCTCAATTACCATGCAGGACGTAAGGCTTGGCCAGAGGTGTTCCAGGACCTGAAGCCATCCACAGTGAAACGCGTCCTCGACCTGGGCTTTCTCACAGTGCTGCCACGGCCGGACCCCAACGGAAGATACATCCTCTGTCTGCGTCCAGGTTGGTGTTGGCTTCATCGTCACTGGAAAATTCACGCAATACTCGATTTATCTGATGCATTATTCTGTCAAACTCACACACGTAAATATTATTCTGAATGACTAATACTGACAATTTATCAAGGAAAAGCGTTTGCTCACGATGCACAATTACTCACCTCTAACTGTTTTACAGGAAAATGGAAACCAAATGATTACCCATTTGTTGACAATGTGAGAGCAATTTATCTGACTCTGGAGAAGCTGATTCAGCCGGAGGAAACGCAGGTGAACGGCATTGTTATTTTAGCAGACTACACCGGAGTGGGTATGTCACAAGCGTCCAATCCAGGCCCGTTCCTCGCCAAAAAAGTTGTGAGCATCCTCCAGGTATGACATCAAAAATCTAATGTTAGCAATAATGAGTATTATTTGATAGAGTCATCATCTGATGATGATATTCTTATGTCAAAGGGGATTAACTCTACTAGTTTCACCCTGAGAAGGTTGCTAAATGAATCACTACCTTAAAATGATTCTTATTTCTGTATATAGCAGTAAAAAATGGAATTAGTGCAACACTTGAGAAAAAAACTTGTCAGTCACAGCAGCTCCTGAACGCTGCCTGTGGAGTTTTGTCGTGACTGCAGTGTGTCTGATATTTACATAAGTACACAAAGCATGTGTGAATCATTTGACAAGGCCCAGCTGTGACTGTTTTCTCTTCTAATTCACAGGATGGGTTTCCGATCAGAATCAAGGCCGTTAACATAATTAATGAGCCGCGGATATTCAAAGGGATCTTTGCTATAATTAAGCCCTTTCTCAAGGAGAAGATGGCAGAGAGGGTAACTATTCTTGTACTCTTGTACTGTCTCTGACTCTTTTGTTTGGAACAAAGGCCCGCTTTGAATCGTGCGCCTCATTTTATTCTGTTTCAAACTGATAGTCTTTTTCATCTGTGAAACTGAAAAGCTAAGCACGTGTCCTTTTCAGAGAAATAAACAAAAATGGTCAAACAGAACAACAATTTTTCAAAATGGTATGGCGAGGCTTGTGTTGTGTTCATTAAAACACATAGTAACACATCTGTAATTAACACTGGGGTCAACAAAAACAAGCTGTAAATGCAACAGTGGCATATTATCAGTTTTTATGTTAATATATAAGCAAAAACAACAAAAAATCAGCAGGTACAGTCAAAATAAATAGATACTAGTTTGCAATAATTTGGATATAGTAAATGCACCTTTGTGTTCAAATTTGATTCTGTGCATGGCATTTAGTGGTCAGATTATTTTATTTTTCATTTTTGCTCACAAAAGTGGCTTCTTGGCATACAAAGGTTGGTCAGAAACACTTATCTCATTTACATATGGCCAGCCCCCATTCCAGGTCTTCTTCTTGGGCATGTGCAGACAGCTTCCAGTGTGAGTGCCATTTTTAGCTTGCTCAGTGGACGCCCTTTTTTGACCACTTTCACTGTCACTGGTGAGTCTGAAAGTCTCCTTCTAGGACCATGCTGTTCTCAGACAAAATATCCTCAGTTTCCAAGCTCAGAAGCAGAATGTCAAGTGAGAAATGAGACCAGGAGCATTCTCGTCATTTTTATTTCAACAGTGACTGGGTTGTGTGATGTCCTGAGGCGTGTGAGGGCGAACATCCAATGGAATCGACCTATACCGTGGTGCGTGCCAGCACGTTATCCGGTGCCAACATAGAGCACATTAAAAAGACAGGAGTTATTTTGGCCTGAACCAACACAATCTTCTCTCACCACCTGTCCTGCTTGCCAGATTTGGCTCACTGAAGCTTCATACACGTCCAGAAAATGAGAGTCAAGTTAACACTGCAGGAGGTTCAGCGTGCATTGCAGATGCATAAGTACAAAGGGACAGAACTAGACTTCCTCTGAGGGATCTAAAAAAAAATAAAAAAGCTGGGCTGAAAACAAAACAAACGAACAGAGGTGCACGAGAAGGTGTTCTTGAATGTGAGGTTGATTTTAATTCCTGAACCTTTTTCATAAAACATCTCAAGTATGAAAATGGCAAAGGTGAAGCTTTGTAGGAAGGTGAAAGTTGAAGGCAGTTACCTGATGAATCTAAAATTACATCCATCACATCAAATATTAAAGCTGCAGGTCGCTGACATGTCTTTGTCGTCTTCTTACACAGTACATCCTCCACGGTTCAGACCTGCGCTCCCTGCACCGGAACATCCCACGATCGGTCCTACCAGAGGAATACGGCGGCACTGCGGGCCAGCTGGACATGAGTGCGTGGTCAAGACTGCTGCTGGACTGCGAGGAGGAATTTGTAGTGGAGTTCTGCCAGCCGGATCCACTAGAGGGCGTGGTGCTTCCAGAGTCCATGCTCTTTGAAGGAGAGCAGGCCAGCGGGCATGATGACGACACCTTCAGGGGGCTGCGCTCTCAGCTTTACTACTGTTACTGATGTTTGCTGTAGTCGCAGAGCTCCCATCACTGAGAGGACATTTTCTGTTTCATTTAAGAAACACGTGTGTAGACTTTTACAGGGCAAGTTGCCAATATTATACATGATTTATTTTACTAAGTAAGCAGCACTTAGGTGGTATAGTCTACTGTTGTTCACATGTAGCCCAGCATTCAATCATTCATCTAAGGCAGCTCCAGGTACTGGTTAAGATGCTTTTTTTTTTTTATACATTGATGCATGTTCATTGATGACCTCTAAGAACTGATTATCGGTGGGGTTTATAATATTGGTTCACAACAGGTTTTGGTTGCCATCCATCCATCTTCTTCTGCTTATCCGGGGCCGGGTCACGGGGGCAGCAGCTTAAGCAGAGAAGTCCAGACCTCCCTCTCCCCAGCCACTACCTCCAGCTTGTCCGGGGGAACACCAAGGCGTTCCCAGGCCAGCCAAGAGATATAATCTCTTGAGCGTGTCCTAGGTCTGCCCCGGGGCCTCCTCCTGGTAGGACATGCCCAGAACACCTCACCCAGGAGGCATCCTCGTCAGATGCTCAAACCACCTCAACTGTCTCCTTTCGATGTGGAGGAGCAGTGGCTCTACTCTGAGCCCCTCTAGGATGGCTGAACTTCTCACCCTGTCTCTAAGGGAGACGCCAGCCACCCTTCGAAGGAAGCCCATTTCTGCTGGTTGTATCTGGAGATCTTGTTCTTTTGGTCACTACCCATAACTCATGACCATAGGTGAGGGCAGGGACATAGATCGACCGGTAAATTGAGAGCTTTGCTTTCTTCAGCACAACAGACCGGTACAGCGTCCCCATCACTGCAGCCGCAGCACCAATCCGTCTGTCGATCTCCCGCTCCCTTCTCCCGTCACTCGTGAACAAAAACCCCAAGGTACTTAAACTCCTCCACTTGGGGCAGGAACTCGTCCCTGACCTGGAGTTCGGCACTCCATCCTTTTTTGGCTGAGGACCATTGCCTCAGATTTGGAGGTACTGATTCTCATTCCCACATCTTCACACTCAGCTGCGAATCGTTCCAGTGCGAGCTGGAGGCCATCACCTGATGAAGCCAACAGAACCACATCATCTGCAAAAAGCAGAGATAATATTCTAAAATCACCCAGGTGAAAGCCTTCCGCCATTTGGCTACGCCTAGTAATTCTGTCCATAAAATTATGAATAGAATCGGTGAAAAAGGGCAGCCCTGGCGGAGCCCATCATCCACCGGGAACGACTTATTGCCGGCTATGCGAACCAAGCTCTTGCAACGGTTGTATAAGGATCAGTTTTGCTTGCCATTTCTCTAAAATCCTATTTTAAGATCGGGGACCAAATCCACAGTCCTCCTTTTGTGTTTAGCTAGGGTGGTGCAGTGGTTAGCGCTGTTTCACATTGGCAAAAGAAAAGTGGTTGGATTGATTCATTTAGTTTACAATTATAATTTGTCTCCTAATGTTTCTCTCTTTAATTCACATTCCACACGGAGATATCCTCACATATGAACTTAAAACCTTCAGGAGTCTTAGGCTGGGATACTTTCTACAGTATTGAAATGGTCTGCTTCAGGTTTGTTCACAGTACTAGAAATACTCCTGAAATACTATTTGATTTCAGTGAGCGTGCTGCCAGGTTAGAGCGTGCAGGCGGCAGGAGACATGATGCCCACTCACAATTTTATCTGCATTATTCACACATTGCTGCAATCTGACATCACTTAGATTTTGTACCAGGGAACTGGCAGTTTAAAGACCAGCCAGTTTGCTATTAGCGTGCATCACACACAGTCTTAAGTGCCAGAAAAGCCCCACGCTGCAATGCATGTTTGAAAATGGCTTTTTTGATATTGGACCTTCACTGTTGAGTAGCACAGAAACGCTGCCTGGGGATGAAAATGCTGTAACTCTTGAAGTCATCCTCTTATTTGGACGATTGAGCAATGAAGGCTCGTAGCCCCTCTGTATCATATCAAGACTGTGGATTTTGTCCTTAATCTTTGATAGCAGGCTCCCTACAGCAAGGGAAAATCTGCTTTCCGTGTACACATTTTTACCAGTTTAACAGCATTTGAAGACAGATGGGGATATTTGATATTTTTGGCTGAGAAATAATTCTACAAATGCTTCTTCAACTCACATTTCCTAAACTTTGTTTAGCGTCCTTATACTTGGTGTTACATTGGCCATTAGTGCTCAGTCTGCATGGTTGCATTGCCCCACGATTCAGTAGGTTTCTGCGTGCGCTACCATCTAGTACATTGCCTTAAATGATGTTGGATTTGGTTGACAATTTTGTGTGCACCAAAACTCATGTTTGTTCTCATCAGGACTTGTCTTACGTAAGAGTGATTATACTTCATCGCTATAAAGTCGGCATAGGCTGCTGCTGTAGCTGAGAGAAAGGACAGTGTAATAGATTTACCCGAAAAAGATTTAGCCAAATATGTAACTCATAGAGTATATTTCAGAGCCTTTGTTTAGCTGATGGTTAAGTTTCCTGGCTTGAACCTTTTAAGAGGATTATCTTTTAAGTTCAGATAATCTGCCTTATGTTTTATTTTTTTGAAACCCGTTTGCCTGTGTTTCATCACACAGTCTTAACACAGGGCCGTTCCCCATCGCAGGGGTCACATGGGGAAATACAGAACACTGAGGCCTGACTTTACAGACCTCCAGTTTGCCAAATTGTACATCAGGCCATGTTCAGAAATGTGCAATAATGTTGCATCTGTTTTCTTGCGGTAAAGCTAACTTGCTTTTGTTCAGTCTTTTGTATTTTTATTTTAAGCATGTCTGACTATAAGCTGTGTTGTGTTGCAGGATATTTGTTGTTGTGAAGACAGTAAAGTAAAAGCCAAACAGAGAACATGCTATTTGTGTCTTGTTTGTTATGTGGATGCTGTTGTTGGCATGCTGCAGGCTCTAGGGAAGTTGCGGGTATTTTCACAACATAATTGCATCTGTCTTGAGCTGAGTTTCCCATATTGGATTCATGGGTCTCCAAAGACGCCACAAAAGCAGCGCTGGGAGAAGCATTCTGATCTTTTGCTTCGGTGCACTAACTTTAGGACAGTGAAGTACTCCATTGCTTGTAATCAGAAAAGAACATAAAAAGTGCTAATTTTTCTTCTCAGATTGCCATTATATTTACATTCATATTTTTGGAAAACTCTTAACATTTGAGAAGCATTTTGAAGTTTCCGTTCGTCTGAGTATATTATTATCAAGTTGTCACATGATTTGTGCCAGACTGCTGGTCTTTCAGTGTGCAACAGTTCCCCGGAGGAACTGTCAATCAGGTGAATGCTAGAGTACCTGTATCTGTCCAGTGTTTCGACCTCCACGACCATGACGTTGATTGGCATAGTCCCAGTTTTTTTTCCTTCAGAAGTCAGCCAACGAGGCGATTTCATCCCGACCACTCAACAAAGTTCCTTACCAGATTCCTGTGCTCTGATTTCCACCCACCCTCAATACACCCAACCAATGCAGTGTTGTCAGAGTTATCTACCTGTTGCAGCATGCTCCACTCCCACAAGGCTGGTAAGCAAACTGAAGAGGATCGACACTGCATTGGCATGAGCTCAAAGTTGAGAATATTCAAAGTACAGTACTGTAATTTAGGTAAAGTTTACTATTAATTTTCTCTGAAACCTTACAGTTCATTGGGCTGTGAGCTGGAGGGGAAAGAGTGAGGGTAACCAGAATCCAGTGAAATATTTGCGTCACCTTATAAAGTTTGTTATAACATTAATAATATAGACAATATCAAAAATAGTTGTCAGAAAATATTTTTTAAGTTATTATTATATACTTAACTGTAGTGTAAGAACCACCAATTAATATATATTTCTAATATTTCAAAAATCGAAGTGGATTGATTAGTAAAATAGTGACAAATGCCAGGATACAGAAGACTCTCGTGTTTCTAAGCCAGTCGGCACCCGTACCGTAATATGCGTAAGAACGGTGCAACAACATTGTAGGTGCGGCTGGGGTTGCGGCTAGCTTGACTATGACTTCGCATGTGAGGGCTCACTGAACTACTGCGAGAGACAGCTGAAGGATATTGACGACAGGCGGAGCAAAATGTTTTAGTCCAGCAGGGTTTATGTACAGAGAGCACTGTTGCAAGACTTCTAGAAACCACATCAATGAGTGGAAACTTACATCAAAGCACACTTGCACACTGTTTTTCAAACCAAAAAGGTTGAAATGTCAACCATATGGGCAGCAGCTGGGTCTAGATGGTCAGCAGTGAGTGAACTTTCAAAATAAAATACATATTAGACCTTTAAAATGGTACCTCAGAAGTAAATGCTACTTGTTCCTTACAGCAGAGTACATTTTTTTTGGACATGTTTAGCGACAGTAGAGCAACACTGAGGATGAAGATGGCATTTAAATATGCATTAGGCTACTGTACCATAACTGGTTCTTAATTTTTATTAGGTTAGTCTGGGATTTATAGATTTAGTTTATAGAATATATGTATTTTAGACAATAATGAAGTATATCTTTCAGTAAAGTAAAATAACTTGTGGCTTGTGAGCCTGGTCGTTTGCTGCTGTACCTCTGCCATCTGGAACGAGAACACAGAACTCATTAATTTCTTCTCTCTTTCATAAGATTTTAACTTTATTTTAACTCTGCACAACCCACACTGTTATTGTTGCTCTGCTGTTTCCATGACGCTGAGTGAGACAGTTAAAGGGGCACTGCTCTGATTTTACATATCATGCTCAGTTTAGTCATTGAGAGATGTGAAAGCAGTTGGAGCTTTCAAAGGTTACAAAAAAATATTTGAAGTTATTGTTTTTTATTGATTGGTGCGGATGGAGCTTGAGTCTCTTTCTGTTTTTAGGTTATTAAACTGCAGAGAAGTGTTGACTAAAAACAAAACTGAGAATCTGGCAATAGTTTGACAACACTTTAGTACTGAAGATATGTCCACACTCCACTAAACATCTGGTTAAAAAATATTTTAGTTTTTGCACACCGTAAATTTGTTTTTAATTCATTCCAAAAGCTAAAATGCTATTTTCTATAGCTTATCACTTGTGCTGTTATTTAATCCATTACACCGGAACCATAACTAGGTTTTAATGCACCATAGTAATATATTTTTCTGTTATAGTTTTGCATTTAAAAAAAAATATATCTGAATACTTAAACAATGGCATACATAATTTCTGACTACCTGGATAGGACAACAAGCAATACTTGAGAAATCGGTGGGCTGGGACCACACCTGCATCTTATTTTTCATTTATTTGCTTGGGTAGGTGCCTCAGATGCAAAGGTTATATTAATACGCTGCAGCTGCATTATGGGGGAAGATGAAATTCAGTAATTTAACCGTTTGAGCCATTATGAAAGTGCAGTACTAAACTGGCCTGTAGAGTCATTTTAATTTTCTCGGACACCCAAAGTAGTGCCAGTTTATTAGGTGCTTAAACGAAAACACATGCAATGCAGTGCACCGCTCCGCAGACTACATCACCCAAAACGATCAGATAAAAATATCAGCTGTCTCAACACCAAAAGCTGAAGCCGGGAATGTTTGTATGTCTACATGCACAATAAACTCTAGACAGTTTACATCACTGATAATCCTTCCACGCAGTATTTACTTTAAGAAATAGCATGAAAAACATCTGGGGCTTTCCTAAATCTCATCCCATGAGGTGTCTGCTGGTTTGATGTGCAGCTAAATAAAGGTTCGGTGACATGAAAGCTAGAAGACCCCCCCTCCTTCTATAAAAAAGAGAGAGAGACGTCTAATCTGTGGGTGTTTTATCTTCGGAGCGCAGTGTGGTTTTGGCTCCAGCCCACAGGAGGAGTGGGAGCCTCCACAGGCTCGCTGTGATTGGCTCAGACACGACTAACTCCATTTTGGAAAACAGCTGTTTGAAGACACAACCTTTTCCCCGTTGTTTGCCGACAGTACCCTGAGCAGAAAAAAAATCACGCAGGTTTTCGCCACGCACTCTCTCTCTTCACGAGGGGCTGTTTTTTTTTATACACACCATCCTGCTTCACTTTCGGCCCACTTCGGCGCGCTGCGTTTTTTGTCCGACTGCCAGGAAACTTAACTGGAGATCCATGGTGTTAGATTTCCATTGTAACAAGTGGATAGCTGGAGGAGACCCGGCCAAGGTTAGTGGCGCTCTTTGTATTGCCGATGTTGCTCTTATGGCTGCTGCTTTAAAAAAAAATGTATTATTTATTGTTGGTTTACGTGCGTAAAAAAACAAAGAACGCTCATATTTGGAGTGACCAGCCGCAGGGAGCTGTGGAGTCACGAAGCGAGCCTTCTACATCATGTTAGGAAGGCATTTTCCAGCCAGCGCAGTGACCAGCGTTAGACAATACATCTTGATTTGCAGAGCTGTGCATGTCCACTGTACACACACCGCATCCAAACGGTATACACACGAACGCCTGCTTGTACAAGGGTTTATTTTGTGTTGAGTTATCTTGCGGTTGTTAAAGATTTTCACATTTTTGTCTCGACAGAATGAGGCATTCAAGTGTGTCTATTATTCTGGCCGCCTGCGTGCTTTACATACATATGTGTGTGTGTGTGTGTGTGTGTGTGTACAGTTTAAAGGGCTGGCGTCCACGTCCCTCCCACACATTAGCTGCTGCATTCAGTGTAGCTAATGACAGACAGGATTGCTGTTGAAAGCCTTCACCTCCTCGCTCATCAACTGGGCTATTTCTCCTCTGTCAGTGCACCCAGATCACCCACCTCCCAGATCAACTTCGTCATCTATTTCCTTACTCAATCGAATAACGTGGGAGCGTTGACAGGAGGTTGCTTGCAAATAACCTGGCTGCTGAGTGGATTAGAAACATCCCAGTCCAGTTTTTCTCCTTTTTAAAAAAGGAAAGAGAAAGCAGAGCTGCTTGGAGATGGTGCTCTCAAGCATCATCAGCATCCTGGTGGGGATCAGCTTGGGACCCCCCACTTTGCAGTGTTGCTGGGCAAGTGCCAGTGTTACTGGGCATGGGCACTGGTGAAAATAAACACTGGCTTCTCGCCTGCCTGGGGTGGTTTGCTTCACTGTCTACTGCGTGACTTTAAGTAAAAGTGCTCCCTGAGCCCAGTGCACAGTAATCCAGGCATAATAATAAACCAGGGGTTGTGATTAAGTCAAAATAATACAGCTGCCATAGCACAACCAGTTGTTTTATTGTCAGAGCCCGAGTGGGTAAGCAGAGCGATGAGCTTAAACTGCAAAAGCAGTATTTGGCCTGCACTGATTTGTCCCTTTTTTTTCCTCCGGGGAACTGTTGCACATCACTACTGCATTTTCCAATTTTTGGAGAGATCGAATAGTAAAGTCGTGCATTATTCTTGTTTTAATGGATTAATAGTCAAAAATAAAGGCAATCATACTACAAGATAATGCGAAGAGAACCAAAAAATCTTAACATTTCAGGTTGCAGTCAGAGAATGTTTTACAGACAATTTCAAACTATTTTATGTAGGGTAACGCTAGACACATACAAATAGAAATTATGAGATTTTTTGCGTTTAAGATGTTAATGTTCCTTAAAAAAATCACGTCCCAAAGAACTGGGTCACCTCCAGAGTTTAAGATTAAATCCTGCACAGTCTGTAGAGACTGATGTCGCATGTGGTTTTCTTTGGACCAGCTCTCTGCTGCTTCTTCTCCTCCCTTTGTACCAGCTAACCATACATGGTCTGTTATCTATCAAAAACGCCAAGGGGGCTGGAGAACAGCCAGAACAGAGAGTGCAGTGATGCTAGGAAACCCTGCGCTACTGGAGAGACACACATGCCCTGCTGACCTTGGACAGAGCCCTGGAGAGCTCCTGCATTTCAATCAAATTTAGACACAAAAAAGGCATGTAGAAGAAAAGGCAGACCACTTACCATTAGGATTACACGTCCTTGTAATTTGACTGTTAGGAAGACTTGTCCTGGGAGGCCTTTTAGTGGGTTACACATCTTCTAATTTGTGACACGGGCTTTTCGGAAAGCAGTTAAATCATGAGTAATCAGGTCAGGCCAGTGCAGTTATGATTGTCTGCAGTGCTGTATGGCCAGAGCTTTCAGAACCATTCTGCTCCTTTAAAATATGCCAGTAGATAGAAATCATATCTGCCTCTGCTGAGGGCTGCCAACTATAACATGATTAGCCTAAGAACATTTAGACTCCTATATCCTTGTGCTCAGCGCCTGCATTAAGCACACATGGCATGGGTGGGATGTGTGGCTGTTTCTGTCACTCTTTCCTTTTCTGTCTGGACAGCTTTGTCCGTATTCCACTTGTAGCCCGACCGAAGGTTAAACCAGTTTTCTTCAAGATTTTTTTTATTGTTAAGACATTATGTCTTTGTGGTGCTTTAAATGGAACTCTAAAGAAGTTACATCCAAGGCTTTCTTTTGCAGTAAGGACAGGACTTTACATGCTTTAGCTAAATGGAGCAATCTGTTCTGTGATTTGGTTCAAAACGTCTGCCAGATGTCAGCCCACTGCCCAGAAACCTTCCTAACACGTTTAAGATAACAGGGACCACAAAAGCAACAGCCTGAATCTGAGTCCATAGCAGTGACTCAGTGTTTTAATACTAAGTGAACACAGTGCTCTTGGTCTATTTTTGTATGCTTCCCCCCCGTATGATCACATGTTTTAATGTGTACATATTTTGTGGGGATTTGTCAGTTCAGCTGCGCTGACCTCTAACCACATTCTTTGCCCTGTGCTCGGAGGCCATAAGTGACTCTGTTTATAGCTTCCTGACTTCCCCATGGGGAGAAAATGAGTGCCCATCACTCTTTTGTGTCTTGTGTGACAAACAGGAAGATGCTTCTGCTGAAGATGTCTTTCTATAATTTCTCCTTCCACATAATCAAAGCCAAATTTCTCCTTTTTTTTAAAAATTGAAATTGAATTAATCACAGACTGTACCTCATTTCTTGGGCCATGGGTTAATGATGTTTATGGACACAAATCCAGCATGTGCAATTTCCCGCACACAAACTAGGATTTGTAAGAGAAGAGTGCTTCAGATCAACACCCACATGGTTCATTCAATGTCATTTTCTTTTCCCATCACTGCTCTTTTTCACATTGTCCTCTGTTGCCGAGCACTTCTGAAAGTCTTATCTTGCTGGCAGTGCTAAATGAAATCATTAATTATCTTGCTAATGTTTAATAATGATGGTGGAGATAGTGCCGATGATGGTTTACAGGTACATTTGATGACTCAAGCGCAGAGATGCTTTAAATAGCCACAGGGTGCATAATGGTCACGTCATAAAAGCTGTTATGGTGATGTTGGAAAACCTTGCCAATGAAGCTGTTCACTGATGGGTCTAATGATGCCTTTTCAGTCTCAGAGATGCAAGAACTGGGGGGTGGTGGATGGGGCATTAAGACCAACGGAAACAAATACCTTGTTTACACTTAATTTAAAAAAAGGCAACTGGAACATAAGTGGAAAATCACAGGACTTTGCTTTTTAGACTTGCTTCCAGTCATACCGGTCATGTGTGTTCAGCTCACCACTGCGCTGAGGTTCTTTTTTTACTTCAGGGCCATTTCATCTAGAAGGTTTAAGTTATTATTGGTCATTGTGCCAGTCATGTGACACATTTGTTTAGCAAGAGCTAGCAGACATAGAATGATTAAAGAACTAATATTTATGCCATGGCTGTTCCATTGGAGCACAAAGTCAACAGCGACTTGCAAAAGAGCAAAGGGCAAGATTAAAAAAAAGGACGCCCACATCCTGCATTCATGACATATTTTTCCCTTTGCTTCCTTGTAGGGACACATTAGAGTTTCACTACAAAATAAATGCAGCCAAATGCACCTCTGGAAGGAGGAAGGAGCTTCAGAGTAGAACTTGTGTTGTTGGTTGTTTTCTGTTTAGCACTGTCTTCTTTTGATCAAATCCCCAAACATGCATTTCAAAAGCAAAGATTTACATTATCGCCTTAAGTCTGCAGTGTCGAACATATGCTTTCAACAAGACTTGTGCTTTTGATGCATTATTCTTTCTCAAAATTCTGAAACTCAGTTGAATACAGTAATTTGCCTGGCGCTAAAAGCCTTAATTGGCATTATTGAAATTTGTTGTGCTTTCAATGTATAGGCAGACTTTCAGTTTATACAAAGGAACTGTTTGAAACCTAGCTGTCAAAAAGTTCCTTATTTACCTCTCTGATACTTTAAGAGCTTCATAATTATTCATTAGGCACCTCCTGCTTGTACAGTAATTTAAATATTAACATTTTTCCTCATTGAATTTGGTTTCAGTCAACTCCTGAGGGAAATGTCTGGTACTTCAGCTAAATGCTTTACAAATGTTCAGCAGCTGGCCCCTTAACACATCTGACAGCTCTTTGGTGACGAGCAGTTGGTCTACTGTAGGTTTTTAGAGATTTTATTTTTTAAACTGAAAATAGCTGTAGTTTCCCAGAAAGAGAATCGTGGGAGGGAACCAGAAATCACTGTCAGTGACACCCCACCCCCTCTTCATAGTCATTGTTTTTACATTGCCATTTGATATTTTTTTAAAAAAAAATCTAAATTACAGCCACTTTAGGGCAATTAAAATATCATTTAAAAAGCAGTGCTCTATTCCAAAATCTGCTTTATCCTTTTCTATAAAACATTACTTCCTCATAGAGTCACAAGACATGTTGCGTCTTAAAGAATGTAGTCAGATAATTTCTGACTAACAGAACAGGAAGTGGATGCTTAAGAAATCTCAACCACAAGTGTGCAAATCTTCTCACAGCATTGCCACCGTTTAATGGTATCTCTGGACTGCGATGGAGGCTGTGTCCTTAACCAGCTTCACCAGCTTTACATGGCCTCGTTTTGCTTGTGGGCAAAAATGTCAATGATGAGCCAACTGGCAGCTATTTTGCAGCATTATTTTCTTTTTAAAGAGGGTCAATGGATCTTTTTTGTTAAACTGGGTCACTGCTGAAATTTACAGTAACAGCTCTGAAAACAAACTGTCCACAGTGCAATCAAACCGCATCCAGTCAGAGTGTGTCATACTCAAGAAGTTATTGGTGAAGCAATGCTTACGTGTCTTGTGGTTTTTCATTCCAACTGAAAATTGACTCCAACAACTGAGTCCAAAGCCTTGTAAAGACTGGAAACCAGTGTGCTGGGATAGGCTGCACCTGTGCGCCTCTGTCTACCTGATACATGGCTAGAGGAAATGGTTTGATACTGCATATCTGTTGCTATTAAAAGACCCAAAGCTATTCCCTAATGTCTCTCAACTTCCTGATTAATGACATAGTTTGGCAGGGTCGCCTTTAAAACAACACATCTGTTTTTCAGCATTAAGCCTGTTGATTTAATGTAGCAAAGCTGAGTTACACCCTCTTACTTCAGCTATGTGGGCCTACAGCAGCAACAGCATCACAGATAGGTCTGAGGTGTTAAATAAACACAGTTTTAATCTGGTTGGAAGGGGACTTTTTAATCAAACCTTATTATGTAAATGGATTCCCATCCACGTGAACTGATGTGGAAGTAAAATTGATGCGTCCCTTTTTTTGGCCCAGCAGGTCGGTGGAACGATGATTTGATGAGAAACCCCCTTCATAGAAAAATGAAAATGTACTTTAATCATTTTAGATGGAGTGGCCTGTTTCAAATTCCATGTGATTGGAATAAAATGCTGAAATCAGTGAACTGTTAAAATGGGAAAAAGGCAAAAATCCCCTAAAGTAAAAAGAACACCATGATCTTTGCATTTTGACAGGGAGTCAGAAGCTTGTTATCTGATTTATGCTTTTATTTGATCCATGTCAGTATTTCTAAGGCTCTGTTTGCTTTAAAATATTTTATTGTTTCTTATTGTGTTTTCATCCAAGTCCCCGAGGAGAGGAAACAATGAGTAATGTTGATAAGAGGCTACTTGGAAAAACGTGGAAGGAAATAAAAATGGTGATCCATTAATTAATGAACCCCATTGCCCATTGTTTGTTAGAATAAAACCACATAAGATTAATTGCTTAATACATAGATTAATGGGCTGTCAAAAAGCAGTGTATGAGGCCTGACTAGTGTCAAACTTTTACCGAAAACTGTGTAAGACATTTTGGGCGACAGGCGGTCAATGCAAAAAAATGAAGTTACATTTGGCACACCTTTTAGTTTCTCTCATACTTACTGATCTCCTCCTGGGCTGCCTGCTGCAGTTCCCTTCTTTCTGTTTCCTTAATCTGTTCTTTGGAGGCATTGTGCTACATTTGGCAAATGCAAACTCAGTTGTTAATTAAGGGTTAATATGTATTAAAATAAGGCAAAGAAAATTATATTGATAACAAAGGGACTGACACTTATAGCTGGACTTGCACTTGTGCTGTCTCTGTGAATGCTGGGAATATATCAGTCAGGTGGTGTGCTAATTATCCAAACAAGTCCAGACATCATGCACAAACTGACTCCGTCATCTCTGGCTCCCCCTCCCTTTGCGGCGTGTCAGACACACACACACACACACACACACACACACACACACACACACACACACACACACACACACACACACACACACATTGATGTGTTCTTTCACCTTGTTTGTACCTCTGAATAGTTCACACAGAGAAAGCTTTTCCTGCTGGAGTGCCCATGGCATCAAACACCTGGTTCACTTGGGCGCACACCGTGACTTAATGTATGTACTATGTTTTTGTCTGACACATTGTATTCTTGTGAGTTTGTAATGCAAAATTTTCTGACTACAGCCGTAAACAATGACAATTCTGAAAAATGCGTAAGAGCTACGAGAGTTATGGACATTCTGTACGAGTTGGCTCCAGAGGGATAGCTCGAGGACAAATGTTTCTGACATGCGAATATTTGCATGGACTTATGATCACGTAATTCTCTCTGTTGTCAGACAAGCAACCTAACACGACATTCAGTATTCATGTTTTAAATTGGACTAGCTTGCGTTTTTATAATTTAACAGTGGTCTTATGTTTGTCTGGCTGTATTGGATAGTAATAGTATGTTTAATTTCATACAACCACTGTAATTGCCTGGCTTTCACCAATAAAAGCAGGACAGAGGTGGAATGTTTTTTGTAACAGAGAACAGGCATTGTAATTCAAGAAATTCCATCCATACACTGTCATAGATGTACATCATACTTACATTGGTCAGTCTAATCTAAAGACCTACATGAAGCTCCTTTGTGAAGCTTTTAAGTTTATATTTTGATGTATGGTAATTGTGCCATGGCAGGTCTTGAGCTTTAAAGCTGAAGTTGTTCCACTGCTGCATATTTTGTGCCACATCATATCACCTGTAGTTATACTGGTATATATTTTTACATGATGTAAAGTGTCATGGGTTTACCGTCCCATTGCGCACATGACATGATCCCCGGCATCTCTGAAAGCGATGGCTTCCATTGCGTCTGCCTCTGATGATGACTAAGTACCTAAAAAGAGGGCTACTACAACAACCTCAAACAATGCAAGAAAGCTGTTCCTGCTAACGGTGGAAACAACAAACTTGTTTCGGCACCCGAGCAAAAAAAAGATGATCAGACCACGAAGGCAGCCGAGAAATACAAGCAGCTAGTCATGTGTGACCCAAAAATAAACAAATGGCTCCACCAAGGATTGCTGGAGCACTCTCTAGTTACACTCCATATATCAGGAAGAGCAAACAGTGGATTGAAATTACATGGTGGAAAAGGAGAGCTTTAAGGAACTGGTTAAAGGATGGGACACCAATCGCTTTGGGGTTATGTCAGAAAAAGCATCCAGTGTAAAAATCTGTTAAATCGGACAAGTGGAGCTACCCACGAAGGCGAGTCCTTGTGAATAACAGACCAGCTGAAAGTAGCTTTCATTGTGGAGGCTCCTGAATAGTTGGAAGGTTGTTACTTTAGTTATTCTAAGCACTCAAATTTATATATAAAGCCTGGCAATTGTAACTAAATTGCCCGAAAAAGACTTGGTCTGAGCCTCATAACGATCTCTTACGATGCTTGAATCCACTACCCTGAATAATGCTGTAAGAGGGGGAAAAAGGAGCTCCTTTTTTAAAGCCTTGGTGTTTTGTTCTTATTTGATGTGTGATGTGTCACCGTATACAATGCTAAGTCACTACTTAAACAGTGTAATGCTGCTCCTGCTGCTGCTGACACATTGTGCCTATAGATTCACTTTAAATGAACTAGTCTGTCATCAGTGACAGTCGCTCATTAGAAAAGGATGGAAAAGGCACGTAATTTTGTTTGCTGTAATTGATGCTGCTGCCTGCAAGCTGCCATCACCAATAAAATCTTCTTTTGTATCATTTTTTTCTGTATTGTCGTAAATATAATCATCACAAATTTCATTGAAATATTCCAGTATTGAAATATTGCATTTCCTTAAAGTATTGTGTATCACTCGCCCATATGTAACTCTATATAATGCAGTTAAAACTCAAAAATGGACTCTGCTATCATGATATCATACCCTGTGATTTCTGGACTCTGCTTTTTGGATGCCTCAGTATTACTGTTTTGAAGCCATGTGGGGTGGAGTGCTAAATTATAAGCTAGCACTAGCAAATTACATTCAGAAACTTTACAGACTAATAAAGTACCGAAATTTCATTTACCAGAACTGAAGCACATCAAAAGGCATCAAATCTGCTGAGAAGTTCAGTTTAGCGAACAGGGGTGAGGCATCGATTGGCTGCATCTCCCTCTGTTAGGACATCTGTCAATACCTTCAGATTCCAGATGGATGGAAAAGAATTCACCCACTGTGTAGTGTTATGAAGGGGGAAATCATACACTTTGACAATCTGTATTACCCATAAAGGCTAAAATGTTTTTGTACCAGGCTGTAAACATTCTTTTTAATGTTGTAAAGTTGGAATTTTAACAAACTTTGCTCAATTTTGAAGCCACCGCCAAGTGGCCACTAGAAGAACTGCAATTTTTAGCACTCGAATGTCTGTGTGTGTGTGTGTGTGTGTGTGTGTGTGTGTGTGTGTGTGTGTGTGTCATTTTTTTTTGTAATTTTTTTTTTTTTTGGCACCCTGGGTTGTTGCTTGGTTAAAACTAACTCACTGATAAAAGTCACAGCAGTAAAATAAAGCAAATGCATCAGTACATTGACACTGGAAATCTACTAGTGATAACCCTATTAGTATCATATTTTGATGCTACATGTGTTTAGATGGGTCTTGAATCAAGGGCTGTCATTTTTATTCATATATAAAATATATATATATATATATAAAATATATATATATATATAAAAATATATATATATATATATATATATATATATATATATATATATATATATATATATATATATTATATATATATTCATATGAATATACTTCCATGTAGTTGATATGATTTCAATCAGATATGGAGTGCAATGACTGCCTCTGCTCTTTTCCTTTTTTTTGTATCGGCGTGTTTGCTCACGAGGAGGGTTACGTATGTGCCTTTGTATCCCCGTCAACTCAGCAAATCGAATCACATGACGCCCACATCCTCCTAGATTTGTGGGAGAAAAGTGTGATGATGTAGCTGAGTGGAATTACTTGGCAAACCTCAGACGCAGCGGGGCTGTCGGGGCAGGTGAGAGGAGCGAATCGTTTTCTTCAAATTATTTCCAGTGCAGCATAAAGAGCAGCTGTGTTTAGTATTATCACATTTCTGGCTTTGGGACTGAGACGTGCCTGACTGTCAGTCGTTTTCTGGTGCTTGTTATTTTATAAGAGAGAGGATTAGTGGGTTGAGGAAGTTGTGGGTAAAATCCCTCTAACAGGTGGTGCATTAGGAAGTAGCCAAATCATGTATTCTGCTACAAACTGGTCAAATGTCTGTGTGCTACAGCTCGTGAGCAGGATGTATTGTGTGTCTCAAGTTCTCAAAAAAAGTAATGAAAACACTGGAGCCTGTGAGGGATTCTGTCTTTATTTAGAAAGCACAATAAACATGGATGCATTCCTTCTCTGCTTCTCTCATCCTCCCTTTTTTTTCCTTTCAATAACCTCATGGATTTTCTGTCCTCATCTGCTTTCCATTCTCACCTCATCCTCATCATTTTCCTCTCACCCCCTACCTTCATCACCACCTACTCTCCAGTCCCCTCACCTACCACTTGTCCTTGCATCGTCCTCCGCCGCACCGCCGCCGCCACCTCCTCATCCTCCTCGTTAGCTCAAGGGTCTTATTCAGCCTCCAGTGTGTGTGCAGAGAGTCTGGGAAAAGAGAGGGCATAAACAACATAGGCAAACAAACCACCTGCTTCCTGCTGAGGTCTCGTGTTGTTAAATGTGCGGACAGAAATAGAAATGGGCAACCTTGCAGCAGAATTAGAAAAGATGGAACGGACAGTGGGAGGAAAATCACAGACCTGCACAGCAGTTAAACACCACGCTTCCCTGCATACCCTCTGGTTTCCAGAGAAAGAAGTCTCAATCACACCTGAGGACTTATGGGAATGGGTCGACAGGAACTAATTGGAGCTGAAGAAAGTAATTGATTAATTGACTGACTTAAAAATTAATCTCCAGCTGAAGTGGCCCAAATTCAGTCTTCTTTGTGATTATAAAAGTGAATCTTCCTCATACCGTACAGCAACAGCTGTCTTTGCTTTCACCCACACTAAATCTAATTTGTTTTGACTAAAAATATTTATTCGTAAATGATGTCAAATACAAACAAGGAGGAAAATCTTGTCATCTTAGAGGAAAGACACAAAGATTTAACAGCTGTAATCATCATCAAAGCTGCTGCTGATTCATTTTCTGCCATTTGTTGATTTCCTAAGTGTTCCAGATTTCCAAACATTACATTAGCAAGCATTTTCAGATTAAATTTGGTTAAATATTTCTTTTTCAAGCATATTTACTGCTTTTCTCTCTATTATTGTCAAAATGAATTTTTCCAAAATTTCAAGGTGTTACCTAGCGAACCCAAGCACATTAAGAGAAAAGTGTCAGATCCTCACATTTAGGGAGATGAGAGCAGCTGCTGGGATAAACAATTGTAACTGTGAAGTCCAAATATGTTATATTTATTTGTTTAATTTTTTTTAGAAAAAGGTATTAAGATAACAGTTGCAATTCATTATTTTATCACTTGTTGTCATATTATTATCCTCTTGCTTAACAGATTAAAAAGTGAGTAAAAAGAGAGGGACTTGACATTATCAAATTCAAAAAACAAACAACCAAACTGACTTATTGTTTAAAAGGAACTGTTCTACTAAGAATAGTACTATTAATCCTTACTTTTTTACTACACTGGGCCTTTGTGCAGCTCCTTAAATCAGCCACTGAGCAAAAGAAGCTGTTTTAGCTCCCTTCCCCCGTTCATTCAAGCCAACCTTTTTCTGATTGGCTGCCTGTCATACACACAGGCAAGTAGGTGGGGCTTCTGTGCTTACAGCCAAAACTGTGTGCTCCAGATGACCACATTAGGAATATTCCTTTCTATGACATCATGTAGATCTAAGGGTGTAAAAAAACTGGCTGAAACTGAACATTTAGCGCAGTCTGAAGCCCGAGCTTTTGGCTCACAGGATTTACTTGTAAATATGCTTATTATAAATGTTTAATGTGAGCATCCACCCCTGTAACGGAATATAAACAGCATGCATTTCGTTTGTTATTTATTTATTTATTTATTTATTTATTTTTAACAATATTTTAACTAAATATTCTTTTCAGCTATTTTTTAGATGGTATAGCCGCACTAAGTCCTTAACAAATCAAATCCCCCTCGGAGCTGCTTTATATAGTTATGAATTATTTTGTCTTGTCAAGTAAACAAGATGGTAACTGTTCAGATGAGATGAATTTCAGGGAGCAATCGTCTCTTTTTTTTGCTTTGATTGTATTAGATGAGAGTGCTGTCTCTGTTCGCTTCTGATAGTCATTCATTATAAAATCTGTTTCTCCTGACACATTCGTTTTTGTGACAACACTGCCCGTGAACAGTCTCGTGAAAGATGAGAATCTAAACGAACAGTTGCCGCAGCACTCTGAAACTGAGATGTGAGAATTTTTTTCCCCCTTGCTTACAAAGGGGGCCATAATCATGGCCTCATTTTACAGTCCGGTTGAAGCACCTGCTCCTGACTCAGCTATGAATCACGATTGGCTGATGGGAATCAGTCACACCCATCCTATTGAGACACACACACACCCACACACAAATACAAACCAGGGGAATCCCTATAGCCTGAGGCAGAAAATGCTGCTACAGCAGACTGTCTCATATATCTTGACACTTCTCTCTACTGCCTGTGAAATACTCATTGATTACAGGTTATTTGGAGTACTGTGTTGTACATTTAATATCTCTGGTAACGTAACCTTTACTTACCTCCAGAGAGGCAAATGCGATCCTATTGTTTTTTTGTGGATGGGTATCATTTGGCACAGCAATATCATGATGCACCGGCTCCCCCTCCTCTAAAACGAGTATCGATTGCCCCAGCTGTTGCTAAGTGAGCTGTGCTAACAGAAGAGGACACAGTCTGTAGTAGAAGTATTGTCTGTCTCTTTAGTGTTGTTTATTATGTGGCCCTGCCATCTGCTCAGCAGATGAAATAACTGAGTAGATTTTAAAAAAATCAATTTAAGTTGGTGTGAGCGCACTGACATTTTAATGCCGAGTTAGAGGAGATCTGTCTCCTTTAATTAGACATATTCAGCAAAAGCATGTTATATAAAGGGTTTCCCTTTTCAGCAGTTGTTACTTTTTGAGCAGCAGTAATCAGTGTGGCTTATGTCTGATAAAATAAGTGGAAATCATGCAGGGCTTCGGTGTGATTACCTCAGAATGACGTTATAAATAAATGTGTAAAAGAATAGCCCAGCATTTTAGGAAACTGATTTAGATTCCTTTTCTGAGATGAAAAGTAAGCTCACTGTGAAGGAATAGCCAGGATATGGTGCAAAATCTGAAATGAAGCATCATGTAATGGTGGCCAGAAAACACTGAAAATGGCTAGTTGAAGGGGAATTCCACTTTATACATGTACTTGAGGACTGTGTATGAAAAGAGGATAAATAAAGTCCCTGCTCTAGTGGGAGCTCTGATAAATGTCCTCAGGTTGTGTCCCTTGAATCAACTTTGCTTCTGGTTGCAAATGGGCTCGTCTCTGTTCAGTACTAGAAACCTGAGGCTATGTTAGTCACTAATGGCAGAAGGCATCAAAGGCTGCAGTGAAACAGCCAAAAACATTGCCATCCAGATCTTTTCCTAACCACTTGTCCTTTACATCATTAGACAAGGGCATGAGGTCAGGACAAAAGGTAGAGGAAAATTCATAAACAAAGACAAAACTAATGCAAACCAAGTTGCATTTTCTAATGTCATCAGTAGATTTGCACAAGGCAACAATTTCATAACAAGCAGAATAAAATGAAGCAATGCTGCATTGTTGTTCACATATACTGTAGGTTTACACAAAGATGTTAAAGTTCAAAATGTATTTACATGTTAGCAAGTTGCACAACAAGATGCAAAACTCACCAGTAATTTACATGATTTGCGTCAATCGTCACTGGTTTGTTTCCATAAATGGTCAAATGGTGCGTCACATTGAATTGTGGCTTATCTTATAAGTGGCGCTCAAGTGTATCCTGTAGCAAAGGAAGCATGGAAGCACCTTTCCCTAATGTTTAGAGAATTCAACTATTTAATCTTTAAGGTCCCCGATTCCTCTGTTTAGTCAACTAGTCCATATAAAATGAAGTATTGTTTACACACACAGTGATTGATCATGTTACTGTGACTACGAGGCACTGGCTTCTAAGAAAACCGAAGGGTTTAACCGTACAAGTTTCAGAATGGGACTCAGAACCGCTGCAAGAGAGACTCAAACAGTGACTTCTGACTCTGAAGTCCATTTCTTATCTCACCAAGTGAACTGACCAACACTGATTAGATGTGTGTCCAGAGAGGCAATTGAATTCAGTTTTATTTATATAGCACCAAATCTCAACAGTCAACTCATGGTGCTCTATATTGTAGGGTAAAGATCCTGTGGCGGAATATAGTGTTTTAGCTTAAAACAACAAAAAAACCCTATAAAATCATGTAATACTAGCCTGTGTAAGAGAAGTGGATGTTGTGTGGCTGTTCACAACCTTTCAGTTAGCAAATTATTTGTTAATCAAATGTATTTAAAAAACACATATATCCTTAATTGCAATACTGTGAGAAATATTTCTTGCTGGATGTGTTTGTGGACACAACATCAACCATGTTTGTTGGAAAGTCAGCTAACTCAGCAGTCCCCAACCCCTGGGCCATGGACTGGTACCAGTCCATGAGTTGTTTGGTACCGGACCACGAGAGTTAAGGCTTGGGTGTGAAATTTATGGTTTTTGGGGTTTTTATCGTTATTTTTTTTTTTTTAATCGTTTTTAGCGTTAACTCGGTTTCCCTGGGTCTTTTCCCATGTGCTATGAATAAATCTTCTTTCTTTTGTACTAGTACTGGTTTTATTTTGTTGGATTTATCCCTGACACCTTAAAGGCCGGTCTGTGAAAATATTGTTGGACATAAACCGGTCTGTGGTGCACTACGTACCATCAGCCCACCTGAAACACTGATCCTGGCATCCTGGAGAACAAAATGAAGAAGACCTTATGTACACACATACTTAACCACACAGGATGCCTGTAACGTTTCTGATTGATTTTTTTCTGACCACCAAGACTTGTGTTGGTTTAGTAACACGCTGAAACTCTGACCTCCTAATTCCCTGAAAGCCAGTGCAGCTTGAAGTTTCTCAGGCAGGGGAAGAGATGGTCGATCCAACTCCTGCTGAAAACAAATAGGGTCAGGGTTTTTTTCTTTTCTTTCTTTTTCTATTTTTAAGACATAATGAATGAACAACTCTTATTCACATATTTTTTACTGAGCTTTGCTCTTGGGCTAATACGACCTCAGTGTTTTGTTTTTTCAGAATGACTTTAAAGATTCTAGATGCCACCCCTCCAAGATACAAAACAAAGAGAAAAATGCTCCTTAAATGATAATCCTTAAAAATACAGTTGTTAGTATGGTGGACGAGTTCAGTAATTTCACATTCAAACAAAAGAAACATCCAGACAGGCAACAGACTGTGGCTGGGGTGGATATCATCTATTAGTATCCATTGGGCTTTTGTGGCACCAATATTACTAATGCTCAACTGAAGCTCAGTGATGACCAAGCCTTTCAGTCAAGCCTTTCAAGTTTTGAATCTTTCCTGTATGAATGCCTCTCTAATGTGCAGACTGTATATTAGAGTCTAAAAAAATCTCTTATAAAGCTGACTTGAGTTTAATAAACATGCACGGGGAATTTTATTTAAATTGTATACAAATTAATCTAATTGGTTTTAAAATGAATACAATACCACAAATCAATATGTTAGGTTAATAGGTTAATTGGTGATTCTAAGGTAGGTGTGAATACGAGCACAGTAATCTGTGCCTGTTAGCCCTGCTATACACTGCTGATCTGTCCACGGTGCACCTCTTGTCCACTCCAACAAGCTGTGATATCCTGCAGGCCCAACGTAACCTTAAATCTGATAAGTGGAAGAAAATGGAATCTGCAGACCAGTTGATAATCAAGAAAATAATCTGGAGTTGCAGCCTTACTTGCAATGGGCTGTGAAGCGTTTTTCGAAAATGCCTTTTCCTTTTTTCCATGTCATTGTACGGGAAGAATGCTTCAGAGTAAAATCCTTAATTTGTAGCTCTTCTTAGAGGAATATGATGGTAGTCAGTGTGGCAGTTGGAGTAATTTTTAATGGTGGATAACTCATTTTGGAGCAAAGCCATTCATATGTGTGTTTTTCTCCAGCACTGATCTCTCTTGAGAAACAAATGCTGGGAATTGATCTTTGAAGTGCTTAGACTTACGAAGTGGGGAACCACAACTTAGCTGCTCTTCTGCTTGCCTGCTGAGATAATCTGTCCGAGTGAGATTGATTTTTGATTTGGCTGAAGCTTTCTGAAGATGCAGCTCCTTTTTGTTTTATTCATAAGTTCACTCATGACTCTTCCACAGTAGCTGATGCTAATAGCCTTGGTCAGCCTTCTTATCTCCGGTTCCTCGGCTGATTCATAATGCCTTAAGGCGTAGGAGCTCAGTACGCTCATTTAGGATGGCAATTATATGAGAGTGGCAGTGATCATTCTCAGTATCTCCGCTCAGTGGAGAGGAGATGGAAAATTGCATTGAGTATCCAGTGTTATCAGTGATAATTCTGCATGTCTGACAGAGAAGATGGAGGCTTCTACTGTGACTTAATCGTAATCCTCTGATTTTAGTGCCGGCGAGAGAGAGAGGGAGGTGCTGAAAACCTCTTTCAAGCAGCGTCTTCTTGTCTCCTCAGCAGGGAAGGTTTTTCCCAGTGCACAAGTAAAAGGCTACTGAAGAGCAAAAGCCAATGGGTTGCCAAGTTGCAATACTCACTTCACCAGGGGAAATTAGGTCTTCCCACCCAGCCTGGGTCCTATAAGAAGAGGAAGGATATGGGGCACACATACACACAAAGTTGAATGGAGAGAGCTTTTATTTATTTATTTATGAGAGGAAGACCAGGGAGGAACAACAATGCTAATCCTGATGAGGAAATACAGCTCCTTTGTGTTTGGAGTGGGCTTGTTGTCAACCAAGCAGCTGCTGACATCATGTGAATAGACAGTGCCCAGACCACATTTCAAGGGGGCTGAGAGGCGGCGAGCAGGAGGGCAAAGAGCTGAGCACACTAGTGTTATGGTGCTCTCAGAGTGCAACGCTCTGCACTGGAGGGTGAACCGATTCAGGAGCGTTTGTCTTAAATACTTTGTGTCTGCTTGCAGGGACCTGAGAGGAGATGAAGCAACTCTGATTACTTTGGTAAGAGAGACAGCTTGGCGTTAATTCCGTGTCACCTGTTGTAATGTACTGTTTGTACGTAAGTAAAACAAAAAGTTTTAGTATGTGGAACTGCAAGCTAGTAAAGATTCAAATCAAGAAGATGTTTGTGGTTCTTTATAAGTGTAGAAAAGTGACAAACTGGCAGAAATTGAAATGCTATATATTTCAAGCAGTTTGAACAGATTCACCTTATATGTTAGAAGGATTGGCTTCTTTAATTTGCTTATAATCACAGTAAACTGAATATTGTTGTATTTTGGATAAAATGAAGTCTTCTCGCAGGCATCTGGGAAGCTCAGACTGGCATTGTGTTGTTAATATAATAATTACTGTGTTCTCGTTGTAGCTTTCGTTTGGGTAATTATTTCAAGATTAATCTTCTTTTGTTGGAGGGTTAAAAAAATGTGCACAGAAAGATCATTTTGATGTCTGTACACCCTGACGTGTCCAGCGAGCAGTCCAAACCCCAAAACATTAATTTACTGTTTTACAGTAAAATAAAAGCATCAAATTCTCACAAAAACAGTTGAACATATTCCTCTATTAAACCTTGCTAGATTGCAAATACATTTTCTGTCAGTCAACCAGCTGTTTAGTCAAACAATTCTTGTTAACATGATTTAGTAATTGTTTGGATTTTATTAACTTTAAACCACCAAAAATAGGCCAGTGGAAATTTTAAGCTGAGGCAGATGACTGTGATATGGAGAGTTTTTGCCTACTCAAGGACTGTTCAAAAACTAGTTGACGGAGTTGAAGTTGGACAGGTAGATTGCCCTAATGGATGTCAGAATCAGCAAAGAAGTCGGTCTTTGTGTGGGTTATTGCAGATAATGCAAGTTTATTACACACAAATCAGGCTTAAAAGGCTCCGCTGGGACTGAAGTGAGCTTGCCTCTCTAATGGGCCCAGCATAAGTAACTGTGCTGACTCATATTCCCGTAGTGTTCTCAAAGGCTTTTGTTTCTAATATCTACATGCCCCAACCTCTCGGGTTACATGTCACCTCACCCAGTGTGGTCACCGTTCATGTTTAAACCTGTCAGAACCCTCTCTGTATACAGTTGATATTGCTGTTGTACATGTTTTCTTCAGCCTTTGCTTTCATTCACAATAGGCTACAGTGTATTGTGTGTGGGATAATACTGCAGGAATATGAATTTGAATTGGCATGTTTCCCCGAAAGTGATTGCCTACATCGGAAACTGTTGACACATACAATGCAGAGCAGGAAGAAGAAGGGGAAAGAGAGTAAGGCTAAGCGGAGTTCAGCTCATGAGCTGGGATGTGGCGATTTCCCTTGGAGTGTTGAGTTGTTATATTGTCTCAAGTGTATATACACACACCTGTGACATTTGTCTGGTGGCAGTGTTTCCAGCTGCAGCAGTGTAGAGTTTCCCTCTGTGTACTTGCCCTGGGTTTTCGCATAAAGGCGCCTTTTTAATCAAACTAGGACATGCACTTTAAGAGCACCATAAGTCATAATTCCTGGAATTTAGTACTGTTGACATTTCCACACGAAAGCGGGGGATGAATCAAATCTGTGTGGAAGGTGGATTTGTTAAGCATACTGTACAGTGCGTCTTTAAAAGGACACACATAAAGGCCATCTACATATATGGGGCAGGGCTGCATATCTTCTGGACTTCTCATCTATCAGACAAAAATGCTAGTTTCAACTTTGTAAACATGAAGGTTTGCTGCTGATTGGCATTTATTATAAGTTTAGGATGAACATGCTTTAGTTTTGGGGTCATGATTGAGCACTTTGAAGGCATCGCCTTTAAAGTAGGTTGGTTGCATGCAACCAATCAAACAAGACCTGTAGTTAACTACTTTCAGAAGAAAGGTTCTTGATGTTCCTTTTTTAAAATGTATTTATTTTTTATACAAGACCTCGCACCTTAGTAACTTTCCATATCAATTTGCATTATACAAATCGTGTCATGTGAACAACAGCCGCAAGCGCCACTGCTTCAGTCAGTCGAGCCAGCGCCACAAAAACAAGTTCATCATCGCAGTTGGCTGTGTGGATATTGGTATCGAGTGATTTTGAGATGTACCACCATTAAACTGCTTCCATCACAGCTGAGACCAGGCAGTCAGGCACAGAAGAGTGTAAACACCAGCTGAAGAGCAGAAGGCATCATCACCATCATCATCGTCATCCCTCCATGGAAACCTGTTAATGATCTCATGGTAGGATTTGATCCACATGTGCAAGGAAGCCAACTAATTAAACAAACAAATGGCAATTAAATGAGACTTCCATAAGCCATATAACAACTGGGCCGGTGGAGAAGAAAAAGGCAAACATAACAAACCACACAAGCTCAGTCATTGCTGCACTGAGCACACAGTCAGTGTTCACTGTTTGTTTGATAGATCTCCCATTAAAATCTTTCATTCTGTGTAGAAATTGCACTCATTAGGAGCATGCCTGAGTGATTGTTTTATAATGTGATGTGAAATTGTTGTCTTCATAGAGCAACAACTACAATTTAAAGAAACTGATATGCTGGTTTGTCTCTTAGCTTTTCTTTTTTTTTTTGCTGAGGATTAGATGAGAGGATAGATTGTCTCATGTGTTTGCTTTGGTGCATCTGCTCACCAGTCCAGAATATCACTCCTGATGTATTACAGCATGTTGGTTTAATCACTTTTGACTTAAAAACATAAAAACAACAATTTGCATTTTTATGGGGAGGTTATGAGACAGCTGACAGCTGGAATAGGCTCCCGTAAATCTGAATTGGATAAATGGTTAAGAAAATGGATGGGTGGTTATGAGACAGAGTGCTTCTTGGCACTGAGTATTTTGTTACCTTATGTCACATCCAGGCAAGCAGTTTTCCCCTTGATAACAAAATAAGCTAACACGCAAATATTTTTCACACATCGTCTTGGAGTATTCATTGGAATAACAAGCATTCTCTTAAGTAGTTGTAACAATAAAGAGTTTACAGTAAATTAGTGTCCCTTGATTTTATTAGGTACTGACAGCTCTTGCTGATAGTTTTTGGAGCTGTAGCCTGTGGTTTTAATTTTGCATTGTCATTATGCCTCTATTGTGCATGGTGTTTGCTCCGTTGAAGGAAGTGGGAATTTTCCTTTTAAATCCCTCTCCCTGTAATTGTCTTCCTTTTTTTCCAGTCAGCATTCAAAACCCAGAAGATATTCAGTTCACACTCTATAAAACTGGAAACACTGCTACTTTGTTGAAATTGAATTGCTTAACAAACTTATTGTTTCATTTTTAAACGGTGTTAACTACACAGTACAACATGCGCCCAATTGTGCACCTTTACTCAATAAACTACAATCTCAGGATAGATTTGAATATTATGTCAGTTACACAAATTTACTACAAGATTAAAACCACCTTCCTAAACACACATGTAGAAAAAGTCAGGCTATTTTATTGGCTAGCCGTAACATGATAAAGCAAGGTGAAAGACCCCGCCCATGTGTTGTTCAGACCTTCTGTTTATTAGGGGTATCCAATCAGAAGAAAGTAGCCTGAAAGTGAAGGGGAATGGGCCTCAACAGCTTCAAACATTGGATAAGGTGATGTGTTGCATCAAGGCTGATTGTGAGATACAATGTTTCTTTAGTAAAGTCCAAGAAAAGAAATATGGAGATGAAAGTAGCATAACAGTCCACTTTAAAGGGAATTCCTGGACCTGAAGTTTCCCATCAGAACATTACATTGCCCCTAGAATATGTTACCCACTTTGCCCGTCAGTGGTTTTTTTTTTTTTTAAATTGTGCGTGATTGATTAGCACTAGTATAATATCTCTTTGTGTCTTTGTTCAGTGTAATCCAGGAATAAAGGTCTGGGATTGAACTTGTTGAAAAGAAAAATCAGAAATTTCACAGATGTTTTCCTTCTAATATCAAGATTAATTGGTGGTTAATGAAAGCCTTGATTGTTCAAGCTCCAGGAAAAGGTGGTACTTTAGGTGTACTCATGAACCTGTGAGACACTGGTCTCCCACGGAGATTTTTACTCACCAATGACTCTTATAGCTCGGCTCTCTAGATGACAATCTATCAGAGGATCGCACCACCATCTGCTGTCGTGAATACAGAGTGGCTCTTGTGTTTGGTAGAAGCACTCAGGGAAATGCCAGTAGTCCAGAACTCGGTGACATTTTCAGAGGTACTGCTCTTACCTACGGGGGCTTACAGCCTGCCCTTCACTGCAGATTTCCCAGTCAGCATTGCCTACATCTGCAGCTGCTACTGACCTCTCAGTGAACGACCCTGGGTGCTTCCTTTTTGGCATGGCGCACACGCACTGTAAAAGAAAAGAAAACAATCGTGGGACCCTTTGAATGATACAAAAGGAATGTGAGTGAAAGAGTTTGGGAACAGACTGGCCCCAGGTCAGCGTGTCGTTTCTGCGTCTGCCAGCTCATTTTTATTCCCCTCTCATTCCTCAACTCGCCCTCAAGTCTGTTAAAGATTCATGGCTTTGCTGTTTAGCTGTTCAGTTATGACTTAACAATGCTTTAACAGAGAGTTAGTCTGTAGTTGTAGTCATGTATGCTGCACATACAGAGCAGAGGTCTTTGCTGTCTGTGCTAGCCTGTGGGGGGACCTTCAGGGAATAAAGCTGTAGGAGAGGAGCAGCTGTGATGGCATTTGCAGGCAGTCTCTGGGTTTCTGTGACCCCATGTTTGCATCAGAGGACTACTTTCTTATCTTTTCTATCGCTTTCTTTTCTGGAGCAGTATTATTATTGTTCTTGTCTCTGAGGAATACTGACTCTGTAGTGTTTTAGTGGTTGGCGGTGTCCATGACCTAGTTAAGTATGGAGTGAGAACAGGAAGCAGAAGAGGAATAAAAAGCTAATGGGAGCTTGATTTGCTTTTGTTTGTTTTGTTTTGCCAGGACTCTTTCTGGCCACATCCCTGCTGGTTTTCTTTTCTTTCTTTTTTTTTAATGAGTTTAGGTTTTTACCCTTGTTTTCCACATTTATTGGCACTCTCTCAAGCTTTCACCCTTTCCTGTCTTTTTTCTTTTGTAAGTACGTTTAAGACAGACAAATTAACTCTAGTCAACAGGCCCAACTGTTAGTGAGACCCCCTTTCTCCAGTGTAATTAGGATGACCAATTAGCACAGATGTTAAGAGTGTCATTAATTGTATACCAAAATAGAAATTGCAATTACGAACACCTTCATTAATCTGTTTATTAATTTCCTCTTGGTGATCCCTCCACTGTAGAATTGTTTCTAAGTAGCTGCTTTTTTCTCCGTTTTGGTTATTCTTTGTGATTTTTCACTTACTTGCCAGTATTTTACATGTCTTGTTGGCTATACCGAAGTAGAAATGCACAGGATAAAGTGGAAAAAGTACACCCACGGCTTTGAAAGGAGACAACACTGTGATTTATTTGCTTCTTGCAACACTTCCACAGCCGTCTGACACCCCCTCCTCCCTCTGGCAGGTGTAATGAGAGCGCTGGTCATGGGCAGATGATGGATGTGGAGACGTCGTATTCAGACTTCATCAACTGTGATCGCACAGGCCGCAGGAACGCAGTGCCCGACATCTCAGGGGAGGGGTCAGTAGTGACCAGCACCAGTGAACTCACCAAAGACATGGCAGAGATGGACCTGAAGGCTGCAGGTCAGTAAAGCCACATCAGAATGAATGTGTGTTATACAGTGTGAAAGCAAATCAGAGAAAATAAGCATATAGTTTTGCATATTGTAAACTAAAAATTTGCTTGGCAAGATTTTAGACTGGCCAACAGTGTAAAACCCATAGACTGTATATCAAAGATGGACATGATTTCGGCATTGCTCATTTGTTTGTGGAGCCTTAGGCAGTAGTTATTGCTAAATAGATATCAGTTGTTTAGCAAGATTAATCTATTTATTTATTTGTTTTACAACATAAAATTGTGGTTTCTTAATTTGGAACATAATAACAAAAAAACAATTTTTTATTTTTTTTTTACCAAAATTTAAAAAAAATAGCAATAGATACAACTTCATATGAACAATAACATATGACACATTACACCATGTCATTATTTGTTTAACAAAAACTGAGCCAAAATGCAGAATTGTGCATGAAGAACTACAGTAAGTGTCCCTCATAACCACTTTCAGAAGCAGCGACTTGAAATTTGATAAAGTCCAGGCATGCATGATCAAGTTTCAACTTGATGGCCAACGATGGCTGAACCTTTCTTCTTTTGTCTCGTCTGTCCAAAACATGTTGTTCCAGAAGTCTTGCGGTTTGTTCAGAAGCAATCTTGCAAACTTAAGATGCCATGTTCTTTTTATAGACAAGAGACTTTCTCTTGGCAACCCTTCCAAACAAACCGTACTTGTTCAGTCTATTTCTAATTGTACTGTCACGAACTTTAAGGCTCGTTGAGACCTGTCTTAAATGACTGAAATGGAATTCTTGGGGGTTTTTTGTAATTTCTCCGAGCATTGCACAATCTGACCTTGGGGTTATTTCACTGGGACATTCACTCCTGGGCAACATATTGGATTTTCTCTGCTGGATAATCTTTGTAGAATGATAGACTTATTCAAAGTGTTTGGATATGGCCTTACTGATGGACAGAAATAACTGCTTCTTTAAGATCATCATGTCTTTCTTTCCTGGCTTCTGTATTTTATTTTTTGTTATCTAATATTAATAAATCATAGCATGCTGTTTTTTTTATGTTGCTCATCTGAGGTTGTATTTTAATTATTAACACATTTTAAGACCTGATGATTTTTAAAATTATGTTCAGAGGTGTAAAACGAGTATGCATGAGACACACGGTTAGAGTCTGTGGTTAGACCAGTTTGGGTATTTGGTTGACTGTAAGAAAGATTAATTGATGCTGATGAATCACCACTCAAATCGTTACATGAATTAAAGTCACCTTTTCTCCATCCCTCTGCGATTACAGTCAGGCAAATAAGATAAAGACATGGCTTTAAATCTGAGAAGGAAAACTATTTTTGAGTCTGTTGGAGTAATCATAAAGTGTGCAGCAGTGAGAATGTTATAGAAGCTTGAGCTACATGAAAATTTCACACTACTAGAAGTCCTTTGTTTTGTTGTTATTTCTCACAGATATCTGTAAAATTCTTCCAGAATGGCACCATTAATCTGCCAAATCTTCTTTCTGCCAGACCGGAGCTGAAAGAACTGTTGTGATTTCTACTCTGAAAAAAACAGTTTAACCACAATTCATCATCCTGAAGCTAGTTGAGAAGAATTCCTGCTTATCTGTGCAAGACTATTACTTTGATCTAAGCCACATTAAAGACTTATCTCTTTGACAAAACACCCCCTGAACTAGATTCACCAAAATATACCACAGAAAGAAAATTTCACTCAGTTTATGGCCTCTGTGAGATTCGATTGTTGTCTCAGTGTTGAATTAATTGTAACTGCAGCACCACGACACATCGTTGTGGCATCCTTCGGTCTTAGTCGAAGGTCTAGTTTTTAAGAGGAAGGTGTCTTAATGTCAGTTGTACCAGACTGCATTGTTGCGTGTTACACGGTTGTTCTTGCTGGCTTTGTTTTCAGTCAAAGACAATTTTCCCATAAGTTGACAATTAAATGACCGAGATAAATCAAACCACAGGATGCTTATATTGTGAGAAGAGTCAAATCATACTAACACTGGGCTACTGAAGGAAGTTGTATTTCCTTCCTCAGGATTCTCTTACTACTTGGATTGCCGTACGTCTTTTAGAGTTAAATTAAAAGTATCTTTGACTTTTTTTTCCTCCCTGACCCAGCAGGAGGAGACCCAGGGTCCTCCCCAGCCCCAGAGGCGGAGGGCTCCAACAGCCAAGCTGCCCAGGGAAGCGGAGGCCCATCCTAAGCTCAGCCAGAGACCGAAGGGAGGCAGAGAAATGTAGAGAGGAAGCAGGTGAAAGTAGAGAGACATGGAGTAAGGAAATGGAGAGTGTTGGTATTGGTTCTCCTGACTGGACATGAGGACACTTTCGCTCACTGCCGGCCTGTTTGGAGCTTCAGGGGCTCCAAATGTTTGCCTTTTTATTGAATCTGATTGTACCACGGGGAACAGAACAGAGTAGAACTGACAGCTGAGATGCTGCGCTTTTGCTTTATACTCTGTTAGTTATTTATATTCCCGATGAGAGAAGAAAGCACAGAAACTTTGGATTAAGGTCTGCGGAGATGGACTGAGCTAAACAGAATTCGTTCATAACAACACTCGAAACGTTGCTCCAGCCTAATGTGGGACTGTCATGGAGGGGTATTCATTATCATCTGTTTGTCATTTTCTTTCTATGTATGTGTGTGTGTTTGTGATCCTGTTGTTCAGTTTCACCGTCGAGTCTTTTCTTTATATATTTACCAACATAGTCCCCATTTTACTGTCGTGTATGGAAATTCATATTTATTGCTAAATGTTCAGTGATAACTTTGTGATAGCAATTTTCTTTGTGTAATAAAATACTTATGAATTACTGCAACGTTCGTATTTTATGTTTTCGTTGATAATTAACTTTTCGCTCAAGTTATTTTGCAGGTTGCCATACTTAAAATTGAACCAGAGCAGGCAAAGAAGTTGTAAAGGTGGGGACTCTCAGCCAAACCGGGATTAATGAGTTCACGGTTAAGCTGTACCAGAAACATAAATAAAACTGAACGCTGCTTTTGTGTGTATTAGTGACCACAGGAAGGTAATGTTTACATTGCCACATAGCTTGGCCCCTTACTCCCATTTATCTCTTGATACAATAAAGAAATCTTTAGGTACAATATTTAGGGGTTACGAGGCGTTTGATAAATGATTACATCACAGAGTTTACTTCATATTAATGATCGGGCTTTCTTTGAAAGATATTTACAGTTACTGTTGATTTAAACTGTCATAGAAAATAAATAATTGCAAGCAGGAACATTTTATAGAAGCTTTTATTTTGTTTTCTTATAAGTTCCATAAATGTGTTGGTTATAAATGGATGTGCTTTTTTTTTAAGTGAAACTGAAAAACATATTTTAAATAAATACATACATCAAAAAAAGAGTAAAGAGAGTAATTATCAAATGCAAAACCATAGTCAGATGTTGTCTATCTAGGTAACGGTAGTGTGCCACCTAGTGTACACATGTAAGACTAAACTTTTGGTATTGAGCTGTGTTCACCTGACGCGCCCTGCAGTTTTGCACATACAGGGGAAAAAAGCACATGTCTCTAACGCTGGATTACCATACTTCACCTGCAACTGAACAGTGGATATTCAAAGTGAACTATATTTTCAGTTCTTAGCCTCCACTGCTTTCAGTTATTCTTCACGTCATGGTTTCCTTCAAAGATGAACGTTTAAGGTGTGAACTACAAATAACCTCCCCTATTTTTCCTTTTCCAGTCTGGTTATGTGTTAAACCTGTTACTTAGAAGTGTAATTGTGCGTTCAATGCTTCCCTGATTCTCCTTACAACAAAAGGATGTAAACACAAGATGATAAATACAGGATGTATTTAAAAAAAAAATCATCCGATTTTCAAAAGGCTATTTTCTTTTAAACAATGGACACAGAAGCTCACGGTAAAGATTAAAATATATGGCTGAATATAAAATTTTACATACAAAACGTTCACAAGTGATCAATGTGTCCTACATGGGGCATATGGCATATGTCCGTACGAGAGTCAAACTCCTCCCACACTTTTGCGAACGTGTCTGGAGTCAACGGCTGCAGAATTAAAGCACTTTGAAATCGGATGATTCTTTTTGATTCACGCTGTATTTCCAAAGTTCTGATATAACACAATATGTTTCATTCTATATTTTTGGACACAGCAGGGGACCCTGACTATGTCCAAAACAAGCACCCATAACTAACACATTAAAGCTATGCAAATACTAAGTATGATTAAAAAGAATTCTGGGATCCGGCCGATAAAAATGCAAAAAACCCATATGTACATTTGACTATTCTTCCTTTCAAGGTTATCTTCTTGTGCATCTCTTTACCACTTCCAACACAGCTGCTGTTTTTAGACTCCTTCATAGACATCTCATTCTGTCCCCTTGTCCTTCTACCACTGCAGTATATGCTCCTCCTACAGCACAGGTGTCAAACTCTAGGCCTCGAGGGCCGGTGTCCTGCAGGTTTTAGATGTGTCCTTGATCCAACACAGCTGATTTAAATGGCTAAATTGACATGTTGAAGAGGTTCAACATGTCTTAAAGTTCTCCAGAGGCCTGGTAATAAACTAATCATTTGATTCAGGTGTGTTGAAACAGGGTGATAACTAAAACCTGAAGGACACCAGCCCTTGAGGCCTGGAGTTCGACACCCCTGTCCTACAGCTTAGTGTTTTCCTAAGCCAACTGAGAGACACTCTGGTGTTTCCTGAATCTGCCCGAACCACCTAAGTGAGATCTTTTCAATGCAAAAGAGTAGCTCCACCATGAATGAGCTCCTCTCCCTGGCCGTTTATCAATGCCCAAGTACGCGAGTACGTACTCGCGTTCTCGGTGAGTACGTACTCGCCGAGAACGCACGGGAGTACGTACCCGCCGAGAACGCGAGCACGGACTCGTGGGCCGTTTCTCAATTCTCAAGTACGCGAGCACGGACTCGTGATTTGTACAGTCGGAACACCAGCGTACGTGATGATGTCACAGGTCCGGAGTTTTTACTGCCGTCCCCTCCTAATTTAACTGTGAGTAACATGTTATGAAGCTTAACTTTAATCACAGCCAAACCGGTTTACTCAGGAACAAATAACACACTGAAATAAACCAAACATTAACATTTAGAAGTGATCTACGTGACTTGTATATCATTTTTAACCTCAGTAGTGAAACCTCTATTAATAAAAATAGTGTACATGTACATACGTGTACATACCTTAATAAAAACAAGCAGGTGAGATGTTAGAACGCTTTTATTTCTATTCTAGTGGACACTCAATACTATAGACAGCTGCTGGGGTTTCTTTAACCTGAGTAGTGAGAAGACCGCGAGCGGGGGGGGCGATGTGCCGGGAGTCCGCTGTTGAGTTTTGGACGAAATGCATTCTGGGATATATAGCTGTCCCAAGTCTACACCGATGCATGCTCGATAAAATGGGCGGATCGAGAACACATCCGGGACTTTTTCGCGTTCTCGGCGTGATGCGTACTTCGAATTGGAACAGTACTTGGTCTCCGACTGATGACGTATCACGAGTACACGAGAACGCAAGTACGCACAAGTACGCATATTGATAAACGCCCACTGTCATTTTAGAGTTAGCTCAGGCACCTTCAATTAGATTTTCATTTTGACGAGGCAGATGAAGTCGCAGAGAGCCGATTCTGGTAACCAGGGCTGGTTTTGAGTGAAGGTTTTGTGTGTTTTATGTTAAAAAAATATCTTCTGTGCCTTTAACGCCACGTGTGCCATCACAGCTGATGTTTTCTCTCTTTTGGAGGTCTGTGGTGAAAGTCACAAGCATACACAATGGGCCTTCTATGGAACAATATAAAAATAGCAGCGTGCTGGAAGAGATCTAGAGATGTGCACGAATATTTTTTTTAAAAGCGCAGCCAAATTTAAATTGTGTATAGTTTCTGATTTTTGTGGACTGAGTCCCAGAACTTTTTGCTTGCACCTTGTAATCAGATGCAATGTTGATAAATACACAAACAGATTATACACAGTTATGTAAGATGAAGGATGCTACCCATTGGTAAACAGCATATCTGATGTAATATTCTATGTGTATGTTGTTTGTTGGGTTACAAATGACTAAAAACATGTTCCACTGCATCACATGGAAGATTAAGGTCTCAGAGTGATTTGTCCCTGCTTTAGGTTTCTCCTCAGAATTGCTGTTCAGGGTTAAAAGGCAGTGCTCTGGATCATCTCATAGGCCTCACTGAGTGTTTTAACTAGCTCTTCCTTTTCCTTGGCAGGTAGAAAGCTTGACTGTGCAGAGCAAATGTTCTGTAAGACACAAAAAGACAGATTTCACACTGAGCTGGGGAATTAACTTTTATGGAATGGTTCAGGAATCTGGGAACTTAGTCACACTCTCATCAACAGTAAGCAGTCAGCTAGAAGTTTACTCATGTATGTGCAGTGAATATAGAGCTACAGGAGAGCAACAGTGCCTTGTGCATCTTCAAATTCATATACAGATGTTATATGATAAATGCATAAATATATGCAGCTACTGAAGCATTAATCTTTAAAACACAATTTGCATTTGCTAGTTTTGCAATAAAAGGCCTGAATCAGCAAAGATTGATGAAGACAGAAATGGCGCTGACTGCTGCAGCCTACTGCTTGACAACACTGCTGTGCTTTTGAATACTTATGCTTGCTTATCATATGTAAAATTTAAAAAAAATGTAACTCCACAATTGGTGACTTTGGACCAGAGTTTCCGTGAATCCTGGTGCAATATGGCAGGAAAAGACACCTGTCATACTCCCAGTGATGACAGGCATTCTCTTCTGTCACTGTTCCTGGTCAGGAAATAGTCTGGCAATTAATCCTCCAGTAAAAACAAAATGTGCCCTTTTTACACTGTGGTTAAATAAAGACTAACATAATGTTGCAATTACTGAGCTTTATAGCTCATATTCGTTACCTCTATAGAGCCATGCTAGCTGTTTCTTGGATGTAGCTTCACAATCTGCTATAAAGATTAAATGAGCATTGATCTAAGTTCGCTCTTGGAAAAAAGCCAATTAAAATGTCGGTGTCACCATCCTTTTAATGATCTCTTGGAAAATTATTCCAAACCTGGTGGAACTTGGATGTGAAGCTCAAATTGTGCATTGGTTAAAAAGCGTCTGAGGTTCTTCGGCGAACAGTGGATTATTTCTCCATGGAAGGTTTGGTCCCTGCTTCAATTAACGATGCAATATACCTTGCAATTACACCCCCTGCCTTCTTTTCAAACCATATTCAAATGAATTCTTCCTGTGAACTATCGCTACGATTATTCATGCATTTGATCTCACCAGTCGTTTGAATTCCTCCTCGGTGAATCCCATGTGTTGGTGTGCTGTGTTGTAGTCGTGATGCAGGTTGGAGTTAAAGATCAGAGGGTCATCTGTGTTCAGAGAGTAGTTAGCTTGGTCTTTCATGAACCTGCACGAAAGAAATAGTGGGAAAATGAATAAATGCCCAAATTTAGTTAATACTTAAATAAAATAATTGATTTTATGTAAAAAACAAAACAAAAACAAAAGAAACTCACGTGATGACGGGGTGTATGGTGAAGTCTGCGTCGCAGGCACCTGTTAGCTTACTTGAAATAGGACACGTCTGCAATCAGAACAGCAAAGACAAAACTGAGAGGCCAAAAACTTCCAGTCTTTCTTTTACTAAAACACCTTTTTCACAGTAGACATTTTGACTTGTGGCAGGAAAAGCACACTTGGAATTAACGATGCCATAGATCCCTTAAGTGCCGCACTGAGGCATCAGAGACTACTCCAAGGTCTTTTCTCATTTTTCTATTCTGTACCTCCTTAACTCCTCAAGACTTCCTACTTGTGAAATCAATCTGAGTGTCCCATCTCAAAGGATGTCTTGATTCCTAAAATACATCTGAAGGACAGAGGAGAGAGGAAGCTTCTTGCAGGAGCTAAAATTGAGGATCCACAGCTGTATATTTACCCATGACGTATAAAAGAGCCATGACATATAGCTGATATATATGTAGCTGAAGCACTCTAAAGATAAGGTTTCTTTGTGTTCTTACGTTGTTTCATTTATTTAAGATGATCAACTGCATGAAAAGGACACAATATTTGTGTCCTTGTCACATTCTGCCATGTTGTGAATTTATCTAAAAGCAGTAGGCCTAAATATATAAACCATCATCAACAGCTGACATCTGAGACCAGAAAATACAGCTGGAGGCTACAGCAAAACAATAAACAGAGCTCTGTGAGAATGTCTGATTTTATAAAGTGTCTCTTGCTTTATGTGTCTCTTCCTTGTCTCCTCCACTCGCAGGAAAGGATGCAAGGAATTGATGAAGAGGCAAACATCAAATTCTCCACTAGGGGTCAGTGTATCACTGTTGCTAAATAGATACTTAGTAGCCGTCCAGTCCACTTTATCAATGTAATTATCTAGTAGAACAATCTCATTTCCTGTCTGTAATGAACAATATTATCAGTGTCTAACAGTGAACAGAGCAAAGTACATTTAATAGATTAGATAACTTTGCGTATGATTCATGTTCATAATGAAAATGCTGAGAATTTCCCATAGTTCTTTACCTCAAAGTGCATCTTTTGAGCCAGCAGTTTTTCGTACAGGTCCCTGTCCTCCAGAGTGTTGTAACCATGTCCAATACGTTCGGCTTTCAGTACTTCCACAGCCTAAATTTGAAACAGAGATTCATAACATAGAGGCGAAAGGTTATAAAGTGTAGAAAATTGCACATGTCAGCAGTGTCTTCAAGCTATTTCTGGAGGCACATTCAGATGTTATGCCATAGCTGAACTGTCAGTTTAAAAGATGGGTTCTTTAGAGAGCAGCTGTTTTATTTTAGTCAGACATAAAGTGGTTCTGCACTACAGAAGTTTGGATGGACAGTAAAAAATAAGCACAGTATGTAGACCTATATTGGGTTCTTAAGTATACCCTTGTAGGCCCCACAAAGGGGTGGAGTTCGAATGAACCATGCCGCTGGCAGTCAGCAACAGCTGCGAAGGATGCAGTCCGTGTTACCAGGTAGATGTTTAGACAACATCAACCGAAAGCGAGAACACTTCCGCAGCTTCAGTGTAGGGTGAGCGACAGATGTGTGACCCACAGTGAGTGTTTAAGGAAAGTTTGCTTTATTTAAATATCTTGTCTACGCAGTAAAAATGTGCAAAGATCTAATTAGAGTGGGCAGGGTTTTGTACAATAACTTCCTGCGCTCTGCCACAGCGAGTTACTGCATGATTAGTGACAGCAGCTGTGACACTTTATTTCGACTGGTACTTCTACTCATTTTGAGCACTTTCTGCTACATCTCTCATTCACACAAATTCATGCAATGCTTTTATCTAACATTCACACACACTCACATGATGGATGCATCAGGGACAACATAAGGTTCACTATCACAGTAATCCAAGGAAACTGATCCCCTGACTTTCTGATTGATAGATAACCCGTTCTACCACATGAGCCGCAGTCAGCCAAAAGTCTACAGTTAGTGTTACATAATTTATTTCAGTTATATTCCAATGATAATGAACCAGCTATCGAAGAAGTTGTGCTAAAATTGTCTGCTCTCTGCTGGAGGAAAGGGGCCCTCTCAGGGTTGGCTGTGGGTGTGCCTCACATGTTTGTGTTATGGTGTTGGACCTTCACATATCTCCGTTGTTGTGTCGTCCTTTATCCATAGATAGTATTTACTCAGTGTTAAATTTATTCTTTTACCAGGCTTCAAATGGGCAACATTAAATATAAAACTCTTATTTTATTGACATGCCTGCCCTTTTTGTTGTCACTATGTGGCTTTATCGTTTAGTTTACAGGTATTTCAGGATACACAAGCACTAACATGACTCCACCACCTCACTCAGAAATGTCTCATTGTTGAGCTGCTTACTTCCTTAAAATGCACACAGTATGTATGGAGCAATTTAAAGGCACTCCCAATTTGTTTTCACACTAACCTTCAGCTGGGCTACAGCGGACATAAAGCTATGCTCTTCTTGTTTTCTTTGGACCTCTGCCCTTAATTCTGTTGTTAACATGTGGCTTGACTGTTTTGTTTAAACATGCTTTTACGGACGGTTAAACAATCAGTGGGCTGCACCAGCCCGTTCACAAATCTCTCAAGTTATTGTCGAACAGCTCACCTCCTTCACCACAGAGGCCGGCCCCACCTCGCCAGCATGAACTGTCCTGTGGATCCCACAGTGTACCGCTTCCTGGGAACAAAATCAATCATGAAACGCATCAGCAATCAAATAGCTCAGCCAAACATTTGGTTTTCACATCTGTAATGTGTACCACTGGCTGGGGCACCATTTATAATGTAGACAGGTTCTTGTACACACTTATTTTGGCAGAAGTGAAAACTTTAATAAATGTTCCCCCAGTGAGTGCACATTGAAATAAAAATGAATGTTTAATTTGTCATCAAAGGAAACTAAATATAGAGAAAGCATTACTCTGGTTTGAACATCTGGTTTCATTTTAGCATCCACAACCTCTGGCACACCGAGAGTGTCGTGCTTAATCAGCACATACTGCATGCATCTAATGATCACATATGAAGATAACCTTCAATATTAGGGAGGACTTTGGTCTGTCAGCTCTGGTACTCGTTAATAATTGAAGGAAAGTTATTCCATCAATATAGATTCACCTCAACAAGATTACAGCTCTCCTGTACAGTGTGGGGGCTTGTATATACATTTCACAGCAGATAGTGATAAATACTGCTCATCATAAAGAGATGTTAGAAAAACAATGTCTCTCTAAAGGAAAAACAAAGAGAATGACAAAAATGAAACATAATGAATGCAATGAATACAAATAATGTAAACTGTAGATTTACTTAATGCACACATTTAGTTGCACTGAAAGGTTTTCTGTGAATTATTCTAGTGCTTAACGATTGTACACCACGTATCTTCACTCAGAGTTTGAGACACAAACTTTTATTTATTTGGGGTTGTCTGAAATAAAAAATTGTGTATACAGGGTTAGAAAATACAAACACAACCCCTTAGATTATTATGCCAGAAGTTGGTTGAAAGCATTTGGTCAACATGAGCATTCTTAGGTACTTTAAACAAAATTTGGGTATTATTAGTTGTACTAGATGTATTTGTATGTGTTTGTCAGTCCAGTGAGTGTGCTAAAACAAGCCCAGCTGTATTTAATCGCGAGCATTAACAGAAATGAGGCCTTGGCCTCAACAAGTTAGTCAGGTTTTTTTCTGGATGTTGTGCAATGACTCCAAAGAAAAAGAACAGTTCACAGAAATCACTGCAAGCCCAAACATTCACATCCAAGACGAGTGCATATAACTTTCAGCTGCAACCGTATTATTTACCTATCTATACACACATATACGCATGCAGGCTGTTTAACCTACACTGAATAATATTACAGAAATGCTTCAGTCATCAGATGGTATTGTAGTTTGTGTTGATGCTTAATGGATAATGAGCCAGCCAACAAAATTCATGCAACATCTGCAGATACTGCACTGGAATTGCACAACATGGTTCATGACTAGCTTATGAATTACTTATAGCCCACATTAAATGACGTGTATTTTCGTTGACGCACAAGTCGAGGCAGTGACTGAAAGGAATTTTTTTTCATGTTCACAGATGAAAGTTCATGTAGTGTTTACTTATACTATTACTACATCAACACGTAGTGAGTGGGGGAGTATTAATATTAGAACAGCAGCTTAGTAAATGATTCAAGCATCCAGTGAGGACAAGTTTTAGGCTAAACTCATTATTTACTGTAATGTTTAACTGCATGTGACTCAAAAAGACTTCAAGGGTTTGAAATTGTGATTCTTTCTGAGGTATCCATTAGTTATTAATAATTTCTAGTGTTATTTCCCCCCAGACTTTTGTGTTTTCATGCTTTAGTCATTGTTAGTTATTTGTGTTTTTAGTTTCTTACTTTGAATTTCTTTATGATTTTCTTCTTTTTTCTGCCTCCACAATCGTATGCCCTCATTTGTTTCATGTGTGTTTAATTGTTCCCACCTACTTCTCATTTAAAGGTTGCTGCTGTGAAGTTCCCACTCTCTGGAGGAACTTCTCAGAAAAGCTCAAAATATTTGACGTAACTCATCACACCCAAATCATAATGTGTTTGAACTGCTGCCATCAGGAAGATGACACAGGATATGAAGGCACTGCTGTGCACATTTTCTGAATGTCTGTCTTTTTATTTAGCTATCCCTATTTATATTTTGTTTTATTTATTTAGTATATATAGCATTTATACCTTAAAGGGTACTGCACTTCATTTCTTAGCGTGCAATGCCAATAAAGATATTCTGATTCCTAATCACCACCAAGTGTGTATATCCTGCCTTTCCAATTCTTGAATTCTCTTTGCCAGATTTTTGCTACAGTTTCTCTCCTGTGCAAAATAAACAACCACAGTCAGATCTCTTTAGGAGTATTTAGCTCTATCATTATTGCTACTCTTTTGTTTTCATACTAAAAAAAAAGTATGAAATACAAATTATGATACCTACCCATGCTGTTAATCATAACCCCTCCTGTCTTTCAGAATGTAATTAATGTAAAATTGATGTAATTAACTGATGTAAAATATCCAGCACTTTAGTGCATTAAGTGATTAATCTACTTCCTTCATTAAGGTCTGACAGGGAAAACTGATTACTTACTGTGGTGTTCCCAGAATTAATCAATACTGGCTGGCAGAAAATGAAATTGGATTTTTCTGACAAGCTTCACTGCATAAGAGGAAATTGGTTTGGGAAATTAGATTTTTCTCCCATATTTTGCTGGATAGAGATATGCATCAGTACATAAATTCTCTATATAGTGGTCTATGCCAATAAATAAATACAACTTTCTCACTGAGACAATTTACAGCCTGCTGGCAGCTCTGTGCGGCTGTACTTAGCTGCAGTGTCAAAAGAAAACTAGGATTATGATAAAATACACAATATAAATTAAATTTTACTGCATGCTCCTCTAAATATGCAACTAAAATTGGTGATAGTTAAAAGGGCAGAGAAAATCAAAGTGATCAATTCTAAGGAGAGTGTCTTTATCATATTGCAACCAGGACCAATAGTTTGAGACATTTTACCTATAACCACAAGAAGAAGACAAACTCAGGGCATCACCAAAGAAAATCTATGACTGGGAAAAACAGATTATATGTCAATCCGTCCTACAGCTGTCAGGATATTTCAGCAGACCAGCAAATAGACTAACAATGTCCTAGAGCCCCCATTCCATAGAAGTTATACACCAATTAAATCCACAATGATTACATGCCCACAGTGATATTGCTAAAATATTAATGCAAAGCGTAAACATAACCGCGATCACCCGCTTAGTTAAGTGTCTGTGGATGCTCGAGCTTGCTAACTAGGAACTACGATCAAGGCTGTCAGGCATCTTATTAGGTAAATTGTTGTAAAACAAAAATATTGTACCAGCTGAAGTTTTTAACATATATTGCTGTGAGATGACAAAGTCTTTATTCCAGTCTGACTTAGAAATAAATTTGCACCAAACCAATTTCTTAAAAAGGTACTAAAAACATTTAAAATGTGCAAAAATGTTTACATCCTGTGGTGCTAGAGGAAAAGTCGGAGCATGACCAAAATAGCATCTGAGAAGCATTTTCTCCTAAATCTGTATGTAAGACATCTTACTATGTAAGGGATAAACATCATTCGCTGACAGTGTTGCATTAAAATGCAGGTCAATAGAATCTATCCTTTGGGGACCATTTATTTTAAGGTTCCCAAAGGATTTCATGGTAATGCATCCAACGGTTATGAATTTTGACTGTGGAAAATTACGATCCCACAAACGTCTCTCTCCATGTAGCTGTAAAATAAAGCTTCCAATACTCTAAGGATGCCTGAAAGTCAATGGTGCAAAAAAAGCAGCTATATTTATCTGGCCGTAGCCACTCGGAGCATGGCAGACTCTATGACTGTACAGGTGTTTTTTTAAAGGTA